>NC_074666.1:99477968-99522968 GCF_029448725.1 Salvelinus fontinalis
CAGGGAGAGAAATGGACAGACTGACTGACAGAAATGCATACAGGCAGAGAAATGGACAGATTGACAGACAGAAATACATATAGGCAGAGAAATGGACAGACTGACTGACAGAAATACATACAGGCAGAGATAAGGACAGACAGACTGACAGACTGACATACAGGCAGAAAAATGGACAGACTGGCTGACAGAAATACATACAGGCAGATAAATGGGCAGACTGACATACAGGCAGAGAAATGGACAGACTGACTGACAGACTGACATACAGGCAGAGAAAAGGACAGTCTGACAGCGAAAAGGACAGAGACTGAAATACAGGCAGAGAGAAGGACAGACAGACATGAATTATTGTAGACACTCTCATCCAGAGCAATTAGGGTTAAGTGCCTTGCTCAAGGGCACATCAACAGATGTTTCACCTAAGAGATTTGAATCAGCAACCTGCCGGTTCCTGGCCCAACACTCTTACCCGCTAGGCTACCTGCCACTGGGCAGGCAGGGAAAAAGACAGACAGACAGACAGACAGACAGACAGAGCAGACGGAGCAGACAGAGCAGATAGATGATGATGAGTGCTCACAGGCAGCAGGCTTTGTTTAGTTTCTTGGCCAAAATGGCCGCCACCACAATGAACTGCTGTTGAGCTGAAAACAGACCAGTGTCCAACTGGCAAAAAATAATGGTGGTTTCTGGAAGCTTTAAGACTTTACTCTTCTCTTCAGAGAGAGACAGACTGCATCATGAAAACTAAGTAATGAAGCGATCAACAGAGAGCCTTCTTCTATTTCACTCCCCAATGGCACCCTATTCCCTATATAGTGTACTACTTTTGACCAGGACCACACACTTCCCTTTATTGTGCACTTCTTTTTGGACCAGAGCCCATACAAAGCGCCATTTGGGTCTGAGCAGAAGAATGTTCCAGGTTCTCTGTTGATCTCTTCATTACTTCGTTGTCATGGTGACATTCATAAATCTGGGATGCTAGTTGGAGTGCCACTGAAATGCCAACGCATTTTAAATTCAACTCAAAGTCAATGAAAAGTCATTATTACTTCAAATGTTTACGTGGTACTGACTCAAAATGAAATGAGAACAACAACTCAATTTTTAAGTTATTATAACAAATTCACTTTTTTTCCCAGCATGCTCTATTGCAGGTACATTTTTGGGAATTATTTTTAATATCTGTGTTTTTGCATGTACATTGATTGATTAATCTCATGCTACACATAGATAAATAACATACATTTTTAAATAAAAAAGTTGCATTTTTGCACCCATTACTGAAATGGCTGTTCCAGTTTAGATAGTCTCCTCCCACTGTTCTTAACCCTGGATGTTGCGGGTGAATACAAATCTTCACTGTTTGATATCCTAACTCTGACTGGATTACAATAGGGATTAAACATCACTTTACCAGCCAGCATAATGTGACTTGCAGGTAGGGTTGCACAAATCTGGCACATTTCCCAGGTTTTCCAGTAATCCTGGTTGGAAGGTTCCAGGAAATCATTCAACCAGGTTTTTTTTTTTTTATCTGTGAATTTGGGGAAAGTTGCCGGAATTTTGGAACCTTACTTGCAGGCCCGATGTGGCCTGTAAACCATGACATTCATGCCACTGTATTAGGTTACAGCTAGGCCTCAAAATAAGGCCTCATGAGATATTTAATGTATTGTAATAAAGAGTTTAATTATAATGATAACATTCACCTAGGAACGCACTTACAGAAGGCTACAGTACTGAACATGAATGAATTCAACAAGGATGTCTCTGTCACTAACAAATACAGTCATGGGTGGTAACTCTACGATTCAGTCATGGGTGGTAACTCTACAATTCAGTCATGGGTGGTAACTCTACAATTCAGTCATGGGTGGTAACTCTACGATTCAGTCATGGGTGGTAACTCTACGATTCAGTCATGGGTGGTAACTCTACGATTCAGTCATGGGTGGTAACTCTACGATTCAGTCATGGGTGGTAACTCTACGATTCAGTCATGGGTGGTAACTCTACGATTCAGTCATGGGTGGTAACTCTACGATTCAGTCATGGGTGGTAACTCTACGATTCAGTCATGGGTGGTAACTCTACGATTCAGTCATGGGTGGTAACTCTACGATTCAGTCATGGGTGGTAACGCTACGATTCAGTCATGGGTGGTAACGCTACGATTCAGTCATGGGTGGTAACTCTACGATTCAGTCATGGGTGGTAACTCTACGATTCAGTCATGGGTGGTAACTCTACGATTCAGTCATGGGTGGTAACTCTACGATTCAGTCATGGGTGGTAACTCTACGATTCAGTCATGGGTGGTAACTCTACGATTCAGTCATGGGTGGTAACTCCACGATTCAGTCATGGGTGGTAACTCTACGATTCAGTCATGGGTGGTAACTCTACGATTCAGTCATGGGTGGTAACTCTACGATTCAGTCATGGGTGGTAACTCTACGATTCAGTCATGGGTGGTAACTCTACGATTCAGTCATGGGTGGTAACTCTACGATTCAGTCATGGGTGATAACTCTACGATTCAGTCATGGGTGGTGACTCTACGATTAATTCACAATAAGCCAAGGCACACTTTCATTCATCAAAATGAAATCCGGACCCCCATACAGGGTCACAGTGACTCTATCAGTTTGAGAAATGACTAAACCATCACTTTATGTAACTGGACTGAGATATATTTAGTTCAACAGGTTTCCTCAGAAGGTTTTGAGTAACGGCAGCACATTGGGGTTTACAGTGAGGGGAGACGGGGGGAGGGGAGAGAGGGCCGGGACACTGCTGACTTGGGCCGATCAACTACGTAAACGTTACTCATGTCTCAACCGCTCTCAGCTCTCTCTGAGCTCGAGGCTGAAGACAACACAAAGACTCAACCGCTCTCAGCTCTCTCTGAGCTCGAGGCTGAAGACAACACAAAGACTCAACCGCTCTCAGCTCTCTCTGAGCTCGAGGCTGAAGACAACACAAAGACTCAACCGCTCTCAGCTCTCTCTGAGCTCGAGGCTGAAGACAACACAAAGACTCAACCGCTCTCAGCTCTCTCTGAGCTCGAGGCTGAAGACAACACAAAGACTCAACCGCTCTCAGCTCTCTCTGAGCTCGAGGCTGAAGACAACACAAAGACTCAACCGTTCTCAGCTCTCTCTGAGCTCGAGGCTGAAGACAACACAAAGACTCAACCGCTCTCAGCTCTCTCTGAGCTCGAGGCTGAAGACAACACAAAGACTCAACCGCTCTCAGCTCTCTCTGAGCTCGAGGCTGAAGACAACACAAAGACTCAACCGCTCTCAGCTCTCTCTGAGCTCGAGGCTGAAGACAACACAAAGACTCAACCGTTCTCAGCTCTCTCTGAGCTCGAGGCTGAAGACAACACAAAGACTCAACCGCTCTCAGCTCTCTCTGAGCTCGAGGCTGAAGACAACACAAAGACTCAACCGCTCTCAGCTCTCTCTGAGCTCGAGGCTGAAGACAACACAAAGACTCAACCGCTCTCAGCTCTCTCTGAGCTCGAGGCTGAAGCCAACACAAAGGAAGACAGAACGCTACTGAACTTCTGCTTTTTGAGTGTAGTTAACTAACTGTTTTTTATTTACTGATTATATTTAAGTTAAGGCTAATTGATACAATTTAGGTCATCAGTTTCCTCCCCAAAAATTAAGTGAACGTACAGTTATATTTGAGTCATGGTAAATTATAATTTCTAAGTAAGGTGGACTTTGCTAAACTCAAACAGGGTAACTGCCACTTATACTTATTAAGTGACTTTGACTTAAAAAATATTATATTGTGTTCACATCACCATATTGATTTAATTTAACAAGTGTTTTTAAGGTATAGAGAAATTAAAATAACTAAGTTGATTTACATAAAAATGTGAGTATACCTTACTCAAAATACTGCATTGTTTTACTCATATGAAGATAGTACTGCACACTTCAGTTTCTTATTTTTTTTTGTTGTTGAGTT
Organism: Salvelinus fontinalis; assembly: GCF_029448725.1. Taxonomy (NCBI): domain Eukaryota; kingdom Metazoa; phylum Chordata; class Actinopteri; order Salmoniformes; family Salmonidae; genus Salvelinus; species Salvelinus fontinalis. The sequence continues at coordinate 99,481,962 of NC_074666.1, forward strand.
AATCAGTTTCCAAAATGTTTGAGTAGCCAGAACTTATCCAGGTTTACAGTGTGTAACAGATCATCATCAAATGTGTCAGTGCGTATGGTAGGCCGGAGGGAAATGTCTATATGACACACAGACATACACACCGATCACACACCACACACACACCGATCACACACACACACACACCGATCACACACCACACACACACACACCGATCACACACCACACACACACACACCGATCACACACCACACACACACACACACACCGATCTCACACACACACACACACACACACACACACACACACACACACACACACACACACACACACACACACACACACACACACACACACACACACACACACACACACACACACACACACACACACACACACACACACATAACAATGACAAAACAAGAAAGAAAGAGAGGGAGGAGACGAGAGGGGAGAGAACGAAAGGAATGAAAGACAGAGAAAATGGAGAATGAGGGATGAAGAGAGATAGAGAAGAGTTTGAGGGTCAGGAAGTGCAGGCTTAGAGTTTATTTTGGAGGACCCAGAGTATTGTTTATCTCTGACCACAAACCAGAGGTGAAGAAAGTAGAGGAATGTCAAAGCAGCAGGGTGTCATAAAGATGTGTGTCTGTCTGTCTACCAGACCCAGCTGGAGAGGGGGTGTCGCGGACCGCCGAGGCCAAGTCGTGGGGAACCAAAGCTGGGTCAGCTTCTCTCTCCTGATTTGAGAAAGAACCCAGAAGTGGTGTCCCTGATATGAGATAGACCTCAGAGCCCAGAAGTGGTGTCTGATTTGAGAAAGAGCCCAGAGCCCAGAAGTAGTGTCCCTGATATGAGAAAGAGCCCAGAGCCCAGAAGTGGTGTCCCTGATATGAGATAGACCTCAGAGCCCAGAAGTGGTGTCTGATTTGAGAAAGAGCCCAGAGCCCAGAAGTAGTGTCCCTGATATGAGAAAGAGCCCAGAGCCCAGAAGTGGTGTCCCTGATATGAGATAGACCTCAGAGCCCAGAAGTGGTGTCTGATTTGAGAAAGAGCCCAGAGCCCAGAAGTAGTGTCCCTGATATGAGAAAGAGCCCAGAGCCCAGAAGTGGTGTCCCTGATATGAGAAAGAACCCAGAGCCCAGAAGTGGTGTCCCTGATTTGAGATAGACCTCAGAGCCCAGAAGTGGTGTCTGATTTGAGAAAGAGCCCAGAGCCCAGAAGTGGTGTCCCTGATATGAGAAAGAGCCCAGAGCCCAGAAGTGGTGTCCCTGATTTGAGATAGACCTCAGAGCCCAGAAGTGGTGTCTGATTTGAGAAAGAGCCCAGAGCCCAGAAGTAGTGTCCCTGATATGAGAAAGAGCCCAGAGCCCAGAAGTGGTGTCCCTGATATGAGATAGACCTCAGAGCCCAGAAGTGGTGTCTGATTTGAGAAAGAGCTCAGAGCCCAGAAGTGGTGTCTGATTTGAGAAAGAGCTCAGAGTCCAGAAGAGGTGTCTCTGATTTGAGAAAGAGCTCAGAAGTGGTGTCTCTGATTTGAGACATGGCATGACAGACCAGTGTTTATCTGGTGCCTCCTGACTCAAACACTGACATGGCATGACAGACCAGTGTTTATCTGGTGCCTCCTGACTCAAACACTGACATGGCATGACAGACCAGTGTTTATCTGGTGCCTCCTGACTCAAACACTGACATGGCTTTGTTTTATACATACAAAGACCTTGGAAGTTGTCAGCCACTCAGGCTTGTTAAAATACTCCAAACCAGAAGGTGGCAGTAGCGTTGTTTGGCAATGCACATCAGCTAATGTTGCTATTTAATAGAAAGTCCTTGTTGATAATAGCCTGATGGCCACAGCTAGATAACTACCGAGTAAGATGAAAAATAAACAATTTAATTCACTTTCCATAACCCCATACTGCCAGTGCCAGCCCATAGCCAAAAGTTTAGCTAGTTAACTAACATTATCCTTTTCACTAGCTAGCTAGCACAGCATAGCTAGCTAGCTAAGGACACTGCACTAACTCGGCAGCTAACACAGGCTGTGGTTTCATGGAAACTAGCTAATCCATTGTGATTTCATTATAATGACAATACTAACTATAGTTAGCTAGCTTGGAGGAAGTATTTAGTATTGTGCCTGTGCACTTAGTTAGCTACCATCCCATAGCCTACATATGAAGTGTGACTGGCTCATCCGTAGTATGGACAAAAGGCCCTATTTAAAAAAATGTTTTTTATGTCATTGGCTCCCCCACGTTTGTGCTCTCTGATTGGGTCAAAGTCAAGTTGTTGTCCACTGACGAGCATTGTGATTCTACAAGTAGAATCGATAGGTTTGTCACTACCGGTTCGGCACGCAAGCAGGTGCCACTGTTGTTCTAGCACGAGAAGGAACAGCCTCTCACTGTGATAAGTACCTATTGGCAGTGAGCTTCTCAGTATTTCATGCTTTACAATACACACACGTATGCCCAGAGTCATATACACTGAGTATACCAAACATTAGGAACACCTTCCTAGTATTACGTTGCACCCCACCTCCTCCTTTGCCCTCAGAACAGCCTCAATTCGTCGGGACATGAACTCTACAAGGTGTTGAAAGCGTTCCACAGGGATGTTGGCCCATGTTGACTCCAATGCTTCCCACAGTGGAGTCAAGTTGTCTGGATGTCCTTTAGGTGGTGGACCATTCTTGATACACACAGGGAAACTGTTGAGCGTGAAAAACCCAGCAGCGTTGCAGTTCTTGACACAAACCGGTGTGCCTGACACCTACTACCATACCCCGTTCTAAGGCACTTAAATCTTTTGTCTTGCCCATTAACCCTCTGAATGGCATCACATACACAATCCATGTCTCATTTGTCTCAAGGCTTAAAAATCCTTCTTTAACCCGTCTCCTCCCCTTCATCTACACTGATTGAAGTGGATTTAACAAGGGACATCAATAAGGGATCATATCTTTCACCTGGATTCACCTGGTCAGCCTGTCATGGAAAGATGAGGGAGGACATTTTTATTTTTCATGAACATGGCCTTATTTCTATTACAGCATATTGGATGACTGTCATTCATATTCCATTCACCCAGTTCAATGTTACATCCATAGGTTTAGGCTGCTACATGATACTAGAATGTTCCCTGTACCCATCATGAGGTTGCTACAACCTAGCCTATGAAGGACAGTTTACAACATGTTGAGATAAATTTGAGTAATCAGACAGACATTGACACATTGAATACCGCCTTGCACAATCTTGCATGCATCCAGCTGATCTAGGGTGTAATCATTAGTCCAACTGACGCAAACAAGAATTTAGTTTCATTTTTTCCGTTTAAGAAACGTTTTTCAACTTATCGTGAAACAAATACACACCTGTTCACACACACACAAAAAAAAAAAAAAAATTAACTTTCATATAGAGTACCACAGTATGAGTCATAATACCCATAAAACCCAGCGGTCAAACAGGGAAATGGATCCAATAGTGTTTCCACCATTCATTTTTCCCAACGGGGATTTTAGAAACGCTTAAGATAAGGGCTGTGTTTCGTGTAGGCTTACCCTGGCGTGACGTTTTGATAACCGTGTCAATCTCTCCCGAACAAGGTCACTTTTTGTTTAGTATAGTTCTATATAAAAAGGTAAACTTTTTCAATATTTAACCTTTTTTATTTTTATGAAATTCACTGAGGAGGGTGGTCCTCCCCTTCCTCCTCTGAGGAGCTTCCACTGGTTGAGAATAAAGGAGCTAACATGGCGTCCATTGTAAAAACCTGGCCCAACTCTCTTAATGGATGACTCTGAAACATGAAAGGGTCATATGTTCCACCACACCCATCACAATGCTGCCTAAATTAGAGACCGTTTTATATAATTTGTGATAATTAGATTGGGACACTCCTCAACACACCACAGACTGTACCCCTCTTGTTGTCTTGACAAAGAAACATATCCTCTCAACTAGGGGTCTAGGCATAAATATTTGGACTGTAGGAAAACCCAGCCAGTCTGGCGGACCGGCCGCGGTGGTTAGGTGGGTGGAGCATCACTCTCATTACAACCTCCTAGTCTGTGTCCCAAATGACATCCTATTCCCTATATTGTGTACTCCTTTTGACTAGGGTCCAGGTCACAAGTAGTGCACTATGTAGGGAATAGGTTGCCATTTGGAATGCAAGCAGTACAAGCTCCTACTGTAGTTATCTCATCTAGGGGTTTTAGGTTGCCATTTGGAATGCAAGCAGTACAAGCTCCTACTGTAGTTATCTCATCGAGGGGTTTTAGGTTGCCATTTGGAATGCAAGCATTACAAGTGCCTACTGTAGTTATCTCATCGAGGGGTTTTAGGTTGCCATTTGGAATGCAAGCATTACAAGCTCCTACTGTAGTTATCTCATCGAGGGGGGTTTTCCTTTTGTCAAACAGAGCAGCAGTAGGTACTGTTCTGTGTGGTGAAGTCAGTACATCTAAGCATGGGACAGGAGGAAACTGGTGGATTCAATGAAAAACAGTTACAGTGTGTTGTTCATCACATGGTCAAAACCAAGTGGCCAACGTTCTGTGGACCTCTGGATTTGACCACGTTTGTTTTTATCTCAAAAGTAAAGATTTGTGTTTATTGGGTATGTGTTGTAAAATTGTTAGATCATATCTTGTTAGATATTACTGCCCTGTCGGAGCTAGAAACACAAGCATTTCGCTACACCCGCAATAACATCTGCTAACCACGTGTATGTGACCAATAACATCTGCTAAATACGTGTATGTGACCAATAACATCTGCTAAATATGTGTATGTGACCAATAACATCTACTAAATACGTGTATGTGACCAATAACATCTGCTAAATACGTGTATGTGACCAATAACATCTACTAAACATGTGACCAATAACATCTGCTAAACACGTGTATGTGACCAATAACATCTGCTAAATATGTGTATGTGACCAATAACATCTGCTAAACACGTGTATGTGACAAATAACATGTGTTAAACACGTGTATGTGACCAATAACATCTGCTAAATATGTGTATGTGACCAATAACATCTGCTAAATACGTGTATGTGACCAATAACATGTGTTAAATACGTGTATGTGACCAAAAACATCTGCTAAACACGTGTATGTGACCAATAACATCTGCTAAACACGTGTATGTGACCAATAACATCTGCTAAATACGTGTATGTGACCAATAACATCTACTAAACATGTGTATGTGACAAATGCAATTTGATTTGATTTGAAATGCTTTTCATTATTTGATTGTGTTTTTTAAGAGTAACCTCTTCTGTCTGCAGTCTCTGTTTAAGTTGACAGTAGAGGCTAAATCTAGTGTAGGTTGAGCTCACCACATAGTGTATGTCCCAAATGGCACCCTATTCCCCAGCCTATAGAGTGCACTACTTCTGACCAAAACCCTGGTTTAAAAGTAGTGGACTGTAAAGGGAATAGGTTACCACTTGTTGCACACTACACTTATATATAGCTAACGTTAGACAGTTACCATTCTGAGTTGACCTCTTTGTCGTCCTCTAACTCATCGATGGTCAGCTACTGCTCTCAACAAATATACATCACCTTAATCTATCTGTTATTCTGTTATATACTAATACTGCCAATACTATTACTACCACTACTGCTACTACTACTACTGCCAATACCACTGCTACTACTAATACTGCCAATACTATTACTACCACTACTGCTACTACTACTGATACTACTACTGCTACTACTACTACTACTACTACTACTACTACTAGTGCTGCTGCTACTACTACTACTACTACTACTACTGATACTACGACTACTACTACTACTACTGATACTACTACTACTACTACTACTACTGATACTACTACTGATACTACTACTACTATTACACCTACCACTACTGCTACTACTACAACTACTACTGCTGCTGCTACTACTGCTACTGCTGATACTACTACTACACATACTACTACTATTACAACTACTACTACTACTACTACTACTACTGCTACTACTACTACTACTAGTGCTGCTGCTACTACTACTACTACTACACCTACTGCTGCTACTACTACTACTACTACTACTACTACTACTACTACTACTACTACTACTACTACTACTATTAGGCCTACTAAGAAGATGAGTGTGTGAGCGTCAGCAGTAGGACTAGTTTGTAAAAAAAAAAAAAAGATACATTTCTTAAACATTGTTGACGTTTTGTACTCCGCATTAGGAACGTGGTCCCTTCCTCTCTCCCTGTGGTCTCGTTCTCTCTCTTCCTCCCTCTCCCTCCCTCCCTCTCCCTCCCCACCTCTTTCCCTCACACCCACGCTCCCTCGTTCTCTCTGTCTCTCTCTCTCTCTCTCTTCCTTCATTCAAACAGGAGTGTAGTTTAATCTCACCCCATATGCATGATGTGGTTTCTGACACCTGTTCCTTAGTAACGACAACCTCCGTCACAACAACAACAACAACAACATGTAGATGACTCAACATTGTGAAAGCATGCGGCTTGGTTGTCTTGGTTACCCTGTGGTCGGTGAAATAAACATCTCCTCTGGAACAATACATACCTCTTGTCTACAGATACCTCCTGTCCAACCTGGTATTATGTAACCCATACAGTAATGTATTCAATACAGTGTACACCTGCGGCTGGTTTCCCAGACACAGATTAATCCTAGTCCATGTTCAACTGAAAACTGTTTTAGCACTATATCTCTTGACACAATGATGAAAATAGTCATGGCCTCTAAACCTTCAAGCTGCATACTGGACCCTATTCCAACTATACTACTTAAAGAGCTGCTTCATGTGCTTGGCCCTCCTATGTTGAACATAATAAACGTCTCTCTGGCCACCGGATGTGTACCAAACTCACTAAAAGTGGCAGTAATAAAGCCTCTGTTGAAAAAGCCAAACCTTGACCCAGAAAATATAAAAAACTATCGGCCTATATCGAATCTTCCATTCCTCTCAAAATAAAATGAAATAGCTGTTGCGCAGCAACTCACTGCCTTCCGGAAGACAAAGAATGTATACGAAATGCTTCAGTCTGGTTTTAGACCCCATCCTAGCACTGAGACTGCACTTGTGAAGGTGGTAAATTATCTTTTAATGGCGTTGTCAGGACCCGGTGCGAGAAACAGTCACTAATAATCAGGAGAACCCAGAAGATGAGGCAGACACAGCAGTACTAAAGATGGTGGTTTAATAAAATAACAAGATCTTCAGGCAAAGAATATATATCCACAATGTCCAAAATAAAGCCAAAAGGCAAAAAATGGATATCTTCCAAAATACAAAGAAAATCCACAAAGTGGTAAGAACAGCAAGGGAAAAAACAAACCTCAAAAGACTAATCCAAAAAACACAAGAACAAAACCAGAGAACCTCTGGAAAATCCAACAAGAGAAAATATATGTTCATAACAAGGCTTGGGCTGGGGCTGGGTGCTAACATACAAACACTGAGCAAAGAACTGAGGAACACACAGGGTTTAAATACTAACAAGGGAACGACATACAGGTGCAAACAATAATTAGAGCAAGGAAAAAACAAAAGGTTCAAAAAAGGTGCAATGGGGACATCTAGTGACCAAAACCAGAATAGTCCTGGCCAAAACCTGACAGGCGTCAGACCGAGGCTCTGCATCTGTCCTCGTGCTCCTAGACCTTAGTGCTGCTTTTGATACCATCGATCACCACATTCTTTTGGAGAGATTGGAAACCCAAATTGGTCTACACGGACAAGTTCTGGCCTGGTTTAGATCTTATCTGTCGGAAAGATATCAGTTTGTCTCTGTGAATGGTTTGTCCTCTGACAAATCAGCTGTACATTTCGGTGTTCCTCAAGGTTCCGTTTTAGGACCACTATTGTTTTCACTATATATTTTACCTCTTGGGGATGTCATTCGAAAACATAATGTTAACTTTCATTGCTATGCGGATGACACACAGCTGTACATTTCAATGAAACATGGTGAAGCCCCAAAATTGCCCTCGCTAGAAGCCTGTGTTTCAGACATAAGGAAGTGGATGGCTGCAAACTTTCTACTTTTAAACTCGGACAAAACAGAGATGCTTGTTCTAGGTCCCAAGAAACAAAGAGATCTTGTGTTGACTCTGACAATTAATCTTGATGGTGGTACAGTCGTCTCAAATAAAACTGTGAAGGACCTTGGTGTTACTCTGGAAACTGATCTCTCTTTTGACGAACATATCAAGACAGTTTCAAGGACAGCTTTTTTCCATCTACGTAATATTGGAAAAATCTGAAACTTTCTGTCCAAAAATAATGCAGAAAAATGAATCCATGCTTTTGTTACTTCTAGGTTAGACTAGTGCAATGCTCTACTTTCCGGCTACCCGGATAAAGCACTAAATACACTTCAGTTAGTGCTAAATGCGGCTGCTAGAATCCTGAGTAGAACCAATTTTTTTTATCATATTACTCCAGTGCTAGCCTCCCTACACTGGCTTCCTGTTAAGGCAAGGGCTGATTTCAAGGTTTTACTGCTAACCTACAAAGCATTACATGGGCTTGCTCTTACCTATCTTTCCGATTTGGTCCTGCCGTACATACCTACATGTACGTTACGATTACAAGACGCAGGCCTCCTAATGTCCCTAGAATTTCTAAACAAACAGCTGGAGGCAGGGCTTTCTCCTATAGAGCTCCATTTTTATGGAATGGTCTGCCAACCCATGTGAGAGACGCAGACTCGGTCTCAACCTTTAAGTCTTTACTGAAGACTCATCTCTTCAGTGAGTCATATGATTGAGTGTAGTCTGGCCCAGGAATGTGAAGGTGAACGGAAAGGCTCTGGAGCAACGAACCGCCCTTGCTGTCTCTGCCTGGCCAGTTCCCCTCTCTCCACTGGGATTCTCTCCATCTAACCCTATTACAGGGGCTGAGTCACTGGCTTACTGGTGCTCTTCCATGCCGTCCCTAGGAGGGGTGCGTCACTTGAGTGGGTTAAGTCACTGACGTGATCTTCCTGTCTGGGTTGGCGCCCCCCCTTGGGTTGTGCCGTGGCGGAGATCTTTGTGGGCTATACTCGGCCTTGTCTCAGGATGGTAAGTTGGTGGTTGAAGATATCCCTCTAGTGGTGTGGGGGCTGTGCGTTGGCAAAGTGGGTGGTGTTATATCCCTCCTGTTTGGCCCTGTCCGGGGGTATCGTCGGACGGGGCCACAGTGTCTCCTGACCCCTCCTGTCTCAGCCTCCAGTATTTATGCTGCAGTAGTTTGTGTCGGGGGCTAGGGTCAGTCTGTTATATCTGGAGTACTTCACCTGTCTTATCCGGTGTCCTGTGTGAATTTAAGTATGCTCTCTCTAATTCTCTCTTTCTCTCTTTCTTTCTCTCTCTCTGAGGATCTGAGCCCTAGGACCATGCTTCAGGACTACCGGGCATGATGACTCCTTGCTGTTCCCAGTCCACCTGGCCGTGCTCCAGTTTCAACTGTTCTGCCTGCGGATATGGAACCCTGACCTGTTCACCGATCGTGCTACCTGTCCCAGACCTGCTGTTTTCAACTCTCGAGAGACAGCAGGAGCGGTAGAGATACTCTTAAAGATCGGCTATGAAAAGCCAACTGACATTTACTCCTGAGGTACTGACCTGTTGCACCCTCGACAACTACTGTGATTATTATTATTTGACCATGCTGGTCATTTATGAACATTTGAACATCTTGGCCATGTTCTGTTATAATCTCCACCCGGCACAGCCAGAAGAGGACTGGCCACCCCTCATAGCCTGGTTCCTCTCTAGGTTTCTTCCTAGGTTTTGGCCTTTCTAGGGAGTTTTTCCTAGCCACCGTGCTTCTTCAACTGCATTGCTTGCTGTTTGGGGTTTTAGGCTGGGTTTCTGTACAGCACTTTGAGATATCAGCTGATGTAAGAAGGGCTATATAAAATACGTTTGACTTGATTTGATTTGAAAATGTCAGTTGACAGTGCTTTTTAGTCTAGGACTAGGCTTAATCAAATTCTGGGAAACCATCCTGTGGTGGACAGGTGAGCTCCGGGGTGAAGTTTCCCCTCCCATCAGTTTGCCTTCCCCCAATCCTAAACTGAACCAGTAGTGGGGAAAATGCTAAACTGACCCAAGATCAGCGTCTAGGGGCAACTTCACCCTACACCGGACCACAGTGTTAACCAAGGTTACATCCCAAATGGAACACTGGTCCCTATATAGTGCACTACTTTTGACCAGAACAATATTCTCCTAATATACTAAAACCATGGCATAAACCCAGTCCTCAACCCTCAGGGACAGTTTCCCAGACACAGACGAAACATGGACTGAAACAACTCTTTCAGATGAGATTCTCCACAGAGCTTTTTGTCCAGAACTAAACTTAATCGGTGTCCGGGAAACTGCTAAGGCTCAGATGTGATCACTAACAAGTAATATAAACATTAGAGAAGCCTATAAATATCTATGTTTTTGCAGTAAATTACCTTTGAATTCTGAGCTGGTTCATATAGTACAGCTGGTTTATACAATACAGCTGGTTCAAATAATCCAGCTGGTTCATATAATCCAGCTGGTTCATATAATACAGCTGGTTCATATAGTACAGCTGGTTTATACAATACAGCTGGTTCAAATAATACAGCTGGTTCATATATTACAGCTGGGTCATATAGTACAGCTGGTTCATATAATACAGCTGGTTCATACAACACAGCTGGTTCAAATAATACAGCTGGTTCATAGAGTCCAGCTGGTTCGTATAATACAGCTAGTTCATAGAGTCCAGCTGGTTCATATAATCCAGCTGGTTCATATAATCCAGCTGGTTCATATAATCCAGCTGGTTCATATAATCCAGCTGGTTCATACAATACAGCTGGTTCATATAATACAGCTGGTTCATAGAGTCCAGCTGGTTCATAGAGTCCAGCTGGTTCATATAATACAGCTGGTTCATATAATCCAGCTGGTTCATATAATACAGCTGGTTCATATAATCCAGCTGGTTCATATAATCTAGCTGGTTCATATAATCCAGCTGGTTCATACAATACAGCTGGTTCATAGAGTCCAGCTGGTTCATAGAGTCCAGCTGGTTCATATAATACAGCTGGTTCAAATAATCCAGCTGGTTCATATAATACAGCTGGTTCATAGAGTCCAGCTGGTTCATAGAGTCCAGCTGGTTCATATAATACAGCTGGTTCATACAATACAGCTGGTTCATATAATACAGCTGGTTCATATAATACAGCTGGTTCATAGAGTCCAGCTGGCTCATACAATACAGCTGGTTCATTTAATACAGCTGGTTCATACAGCTGGTTCATACAATACAGCTGGTCCATACAGCTGGTTCATATAGTACAGTAGTCTGAACTTGATGAGAGTACAAGAGAATGTATGGATAAAATATATATGTACAAAACGCTTATTTGTGCAAGACTGCCCTCTGCAGTTTTACTATGATTAATGCAGATTATTGGTTTGATTCTGACCGTATCAACAACTGGAATAATTAATTTCAACATCAGTTAGTACTTTTAAAATAATGGAATTCATAATACGTTTTTCTGTTAGCAATTAGATTGAACTTGCATGTTTTGTCAGAGGGTAACTATTATCTAATAGCTTTTGAAACAAGGGTGTCACCAAAGCTGTGCTGTATTCAGTAGGTAAGTCTTAGCTCATTTTCAAAGATGCATTATCATAGATTACAAGCTCAAAATAAAAGTGACAATCATGACAGTAACTGTGGCCATTTGCAAGACAATTCATTGCAAGCCAGCCACACCAACGTTTTTGGAGGAAACATTGTACAACTGGGCACGGAGTCAGCGTTCATGCATCCGGCCTGCCACAAGGAGTCGCTAGAGCACGATGGGACAAGGACATCCCGGCCGGCCAAACCCTCCCCTAACCCGGATGACGCTGGGCCAATCGTGCGCCGCCTCATGGGTCTCCCGGTCGCGGCCGGCTGCAACACAGCCTGGGATTGAACCCGGGTCTGTGATGCAGTGCCTTAGACCGCTGCGCCACTCGGGAGGCACTCCCAATCCTAACCTTAACCATTAGTGGGTAAAATGCTAAACTGACCCAAGATCAGTGTCTGGGGACAACTTCACCCTAATGGCTTAGGATCGTGCAGTAAGACGTGATGCATATGCATGTATTCACCACTAAAGGGCAGCATTACTGTAGAGTCCCATCACTGACTGACCAGCATGACCAGCTGAGAACACTGTACTGTAGAATCCCACCACTGACTGACCAGCTGAAAACACTGTACTGTAGAATCCCACCACTGACTGACCAGCTGAGAACACTGTACTGTAGAATCCTACCACTGACTGACCAGCTGAGAACACTGTACTGTAGAATCCCACCACTGACTGACCAGCTGAGATTACTGTACTGTAGAATCCCACTACTGACTGACCAGCTGAGAACACTGTACTGTAGAATCCCACCACTGACTGACCAGCTGAGAACACTGTACTGTAGAATCCCACCACTGGCTGACCAGCTGAGAACACTGTACTGTAGAATCCCACCACTGACTGACCAGCTGAGAACACTGTACTGTAGAATCCCACCACTGACTGACCAGCTGAGAACACTGTACTGTAGAATCCCACTACTGACTGACCAGCTGAGAACACTGTACTGTAGAATCCCACCAATGACTGACCAGCTGAGAACACTGTACTGTAGAATCCCACCACTGACTGACCAGCATGACCAGCTGAGAACACTGTACAGTAGAATCCCACCACTGACTGACCAGCTGAGAACACTGTACAGTAGAATCCCACCACTGGCTGACCAGCATGACCAGCTGAGAACACTGTACTGTAGAATCCCACCAATGACTGACCAGCATGACCAGCTGTGGTCTTAAGTAATGCACTGTATAGGGAATAGGGTGCCATTTGGAATGCAATCACACATTCCTGCTGGTTCGTTGTTCTCACATCTTACTGAAACAAGAAGAACCTGTTTCTAACTTCTCATTAATTATACAGTATGTCATAAAAATGTTGTCAAAATCCTTTAAATTGACCACAAAGTGTTAGGCTAGAACGTGACCACCGGTATGTGAAGTCGAGCATGCCAAAGGTCTTATCTAGACATGCCAAGCCTTCCATACCAGTCATGCCTGTCTGGCTCTTATCACACATGGGGGGGCATGCCTGCCTGGGTCTTATCACATGGGGGGGCATGCCTGCCTGGGTCTTACCACATGGGGATAACGTGGTTATTAGATATTGAAGAAGGAGAGTAAATATTATTGGTCGTGAAATGGAGAGAGATAGCAAGATACTAACATTTAGTTTTTCTTCAATGAGCCATCCTCATGATCCTATCTATTCTGTATACTGATGTCAGGAGAGAAAGAGATAGTTAGTGTGGTGTGTGTGTGTGTGAGAGAGAGAGAGAAAGAGGTAGTGTTATGTTTGAGAAAGAGAGAGAGAGAGAGAGAGAGAGAGAGAGAGAGAGGGGTAGTGTTATGTTTGAGAAAGAGAGAGAGAGAGGTAGAGAGTGAGGTAGTGTAGTGTGAAAATGGTTTGATGAAGAATGCAAAAACCTAAGAAAGAAATCGAGAAACATATCCAACCAAAAACATAGAGACCCAGAAAACCTGAGTATACAGAATTACAGAAATACACTAGGGAAAAAGAAGGAACAGCACGTCAGAAATCAGCTCAATGTAATTGAAGAATCCATAGACTCTAAGCACTTCTGGGAAAACACTAAACAAACAACAACATGAAGAGTTACCTACCCAAAATGGAGATGTATGGATAAACCACTTCTCCAATATTTTTGGCCCTATAATAAAGAACAGAAAGCAAAAACATTTACATGATCAAATACAAATCTTAGAATGAACTATTAAAGACAACCAGAGCCCACTGGATTCTCCAATTACATTGAAAGAACTACAGGACAAAATACAAACCCTCCAACCCAAAAAGGCCTGTGGTGTTGATGGTATCCTCAATGAAAGGATCAAATATACTGTACAGACCACAAATTCCAATTGGCTATATTTAGACTCTTTAACATCATCCTCAGCTCTGGCATCTTCCCCAATATTTGGAACAAAAGGACTGATCACTCCAATCCACAAAAGTGGAGACAAAATTGACCCCAATAACTACCGCGGGATATGCGTCAACAGCAATCTAGGGAAAATCCTCTGCATTATCATTAACAGCAGACTCGTACATTTCCTCAGTGAAAACAATGTACCGAGTGTCAGGACCCGGTGCGAGAAACAGTCACTAATAATCGTCAGAACCCAGAAGATGAGGCAGACACAGCAGTACTAGAGATGGTGGTTTAATTAAAGAACAAAATCTTCAGGCAAAGACTCTAAATCCACAATGTCCAAACATAAAGCCAAGAAGCACAAAATGGATATCCTCCAAAATACAAAGAAACTCCACAAAGTGGGAAAAACAGCAGGGAAAAACAAACCTCAAAAGACTACTCAAAAAATACACAAGAACTAGACCAGAGAACCTCTGGAAAATCCAATAAGAGAATCATATGTTCAGAACAAGGCTTGGGCTGGGGCTGGGTGCTAACATACAAACACTGAGCAAGGAACACACAGGGTTTAAATACTAACAAGGGAACGACACACAGGTGCAAACAATAATTAGAGCAAGGAAAAACAAAATGTACAAAAAAGGTGCAATGGGGACATCTAGTGACCAAAACCAGAACAGTCCTGGCCAAAACCTGACACCGAGCAAATGTCAAATTGGCTTTTTACCAAATTACCGTACGACAGACCACGTATTCACCCTGCGCATCCAAATTGACAAACAAACAAACCAAAACAAAGGATTTTGACTCAATTTGGCATGAGGGTCTGCTATACAAATTGATGGAAAGTGATGTTGGGGGACAAACATACAACATTATAAATTCACAACATTATATAATCCATGTACAGAAACAACAAGTGTGTAGTTAAAAACACACACATTTCTTTCCACGGGGCCGTAGGACAGGGATGCAGCTTGAGCCTCACCCTCTTCAACATACATATCAACGAATTGGCGAGGGCACTGGAACCGTCTGCAGCACCTGGCCTCACCCTACTTGAATCTGAAGTCAAATGTCTACTGTTGTTTGCTTCTGTCCACAACCAAGGAGGGCCTACAGCAGAACCTAGATCTTCTGCACAGATTATGTCAGACCTGACAGTAAATCTCAGTAAGACAAAAATAATGGTGTTCCAAAAAAGGTCCAGTTTCCAGGACTAGAGAAACAAATTCCATCTAGACACCGTTGCCCGAGAGCAAATAAAAAACTACAGACTTGACATCATCGCAACAGGTATGAACAGTCAAAAAGGGCCTTCTCTGCCATCAAAACGAACATAAAATTTGACATCCCAATTAGGGTATGGCAAAAGAGACTTGAATCAGTTATAGAATCCATTGCCCTTTATGGTTGTGAGGTCTGAGGTTCGCTCACCAAACAATAATTCACAAAATGGGGCAAACACCAAATTGAGACTTTGCGTGCAGAATTCTGTAAAAATATCCTCCGGGGACAACGGAGAACAGCACATAATGCATGCAGAGAAGAATTAGGACTATTCCTGCTAATTGTAAACATCCAGAAAAGAGACGTTAAATTCTACAACCACCTAAAAGGAAGCGATTCCTAAACCTTCCATAACAAAGCCATCACCTACAGAGAGATGAACCTGGAGAAGAGTCCCCTAAGCAAGCTGGTCTTAGGGCTCTGTTCACAAACACAAACAGACCCCACAGAGCCACAGAACAACAACACAACTAGACCCAACCAAATCGTGAGAAAACAAAAAGATAATTACTTGACACATTGGAAAGAATTAACAAAAAAAACAGAGTAAACTAGAATGCTATTTGGCCCTAAACAGAGAGCACACAGTGGCAGAATACCTGACCGCAGTGACTGACCCAAACTTAAGGATAGCTTTTACTATGTACAGACTCAGTGAGCATAGCCTTGTTATTGAGAAAGACCGCCGTAGGCAAACCTGCCTCGCAAGAGAAGACAGGCCATGTGCACACTGCAATTTTGATAAACTCCCATATCTACTGGGTGAAATACCACAGTGTGCAATCACAGCAGGAAGATGTGTGACCTGTTGCCACAAGAAAAGGGCAAACAGTGAGATCAAACACCATTGTAAATACAACCCATTTTATGTTTATTTATTTTATCTTTTGTACTTTGACTATTTGCACATCCTTACAACACTGTATATAGACATACTATGAGATTTGTCATGTCTTTATTCTTTTGGAACTTCTATGAGTGTAATGTTTACTGTTCATTTTTGTATTGTTTATTTCACTTCTGTATATTATCTACTTCACTTGCTTTGGCAATGTTAACATATGTTGCCCATGCCAATAAAGCCCCTTAAATTGAATTGAAAGAGGGTGATAGAGAGAGGGAGAGAAGTAAAGAGAAAGAGAGAGTGATAGAGAGAGTGAGAGAAGTAAAGAGAGAAAGAGAGAGTGATAGAGAGATGGAGAGATGATAGCAGCTGAGCTAGGCTCAAGGCCCTGGTTCCAAATGAAACCCTATCCCCTATGTAGTGCACTAAGGGCCTGGTCAAAAGTAGTGCACTACATAGGGAATAGGGTGCCATTTGGGACGCATTGGGTAGAAGGGTTCTCTCTCCTCCCTTGGATTCCCATGACCTAATCTCTTTCCCAAGGAACACACACACACACACACACACACACACACACACACACACACACACACACACACACACTTGGAGAAGCCAGAACATTAGAAACCTGACCCCTTTAAGTATAAACAGTCATTGGCAGTGTGTTTAGGTTAGCTGTTGAGCACAGGAGGAGTGGAGAACTGTGTGTTAGTGTGTGTAATATAGTGAAGGGAGTTAGTGTGTGTAATATAGTGAAGGGAGTTAGTGTGTGTAATATAGTGAAGGGAGATAGTGTGTGTAATATAGTGGAGGGAGTTAGTGTGTGTAATATAGTGAAGGGAGTTAGTGAAGGGAGTTAGTGTGTGTAATATAGTGAAGGGAGTTAGTGTGTGTAATATAGTGGAGTTTTATATAGAATAGTCTCTCTCTCTCTCTCTCTCTCTCTCTCTCTCTCTCTCTCTCTCTCTCTCTCTCTCTCTCTCTCTCTCTCTCTCTCTCTCTCTCTCTGTCTGTCTGTCTGTCTGTCTCTGTCTCTGTCTCTGTCTCTGTCTCTGTCTCTGTCTCTGTCTCTGTCTCTGTCTCTGTCTCTCTCTCTCTCTCTCTCTCTCTCTCTCTCTCTCTCTCTCTCTCTCTCTCTCTCTCTCTCTCTCTCTCTCTCTCTCTCTCTCCCTCTCTCTCTATCTCTCTCTCTCTCTCTCTCTCTCTCTCTCCCTCCCTCCCTCCTAACAGTTTCATTCCTGAACCCTCTAAAGGGGAAGCCGTTTTTGTTTAATCCTCGAGGGGAATATTCTCAAGACCAGCCCAGATAAGAAATAATTGTCTGATGTGATCTTTCTTGGATAGACACATGTGAGATTGATGTTGTAGCTGGCACAAGTTTGTATTACTAGGCTTAAGCTTGTGTCCAAAATATCACCCTATGCTACATCTAATGCTGCCAGCTGTCTGCGTCTCCTAGATACATCACGTCAAATCTTACTGTCTGAGACCCGTCTGTTTGAACAGTCTAAAAGCTTTGTGAATGAATTCATTCTAATGAATGACATCATAAAGGGCTTCCTAATTCCGTCCGTGAACTGCTAATGTTCTGGAATAGAATTCTGAGAATAAACCAGGCTTCAAAGGGGTTAATTAAGTAGACTTATCTCATCCTCTACATTCCCTCAACCATTTCACTCCCGCCTGAATTTGAAAGCAGCAACTGTTATTCTGTGTGTGTGTGTGTGTGTGTGTGTGTGTGTGTGTGTGTGTGTGTGTGTGTGTGTGTGTGTGTGTGTGTGTGTGTGTGTGTGTGTGTGTGTGTGTGTGTGTTTAATGGCTGTGATAGAACAGAGTTTAATGGCTGCGATAGAAGACTAAGGCTGGATCGCCAACATTGTAGTTACTCCACAATAATAACCTAATTGAAAATTACAGAACAGTACAGAATAAAAATATTACAAAACATTCATCCTGTTTGCAAGAAGGCACTAAAGTAATACTGCAAAAAATGTGGCAAAGCAATTACCTTTTTGTCCTGAATAAAAAGTTTGGGGCAAATCCAAGACAACTGGCCATATTTTCAAGCAAAGTGGTGGCTGCATCATGTTGTGGTATGCTCGTAATCGTTAAGGATGGACGAGTTTTTCAGGATAAAAAATAGACAGAATGGAGCTAGGCATGGGCAAAATGCGTGTGTATGTATGTATGTATGTATGTATGTATGTATGTATGTATGTATGTATGTATGTGTGTGTGTGTGTGTGTGTGTGTGTGTGTGTGTGTGTGTGTGTGTGTGTGTGTGTGTGTGTGTGTGTGTGTGTGTGTGTGTGTGTGTGTGTGTGTGTGTGTGTGTGTGTGTGTGTGTGTGTGTGTGTGTGAACAGTCAGCTTAAGCTTTCTCTTAGCTAGATTTGCTCATAGAATGTTTAGTTAGGGGCCATTATGACTCTGTCCTCATAGTAGGTTTAGTTAAGGGACATTATGACTCTGTCCTCATAGAAGGTTTAGTTAGCGGTCATTACAGTGGGCTGTATGACTCTGTCCTCATAGACGGTTTAGATAGCGGCCATTATGACTCGGGCCTCATAGAAGGTTTAGTTAGGGACTATTATGACTCTGTCCTCATAGAAGGTTTAGTTAGGGGCCATTATGCCTCTGTCCTCATAGAATTTTTAGATAGGGGCCATTATGACTCTGTCCTCATAGAAGGTTTAGTTAGGGGCCATTATGACTCTGTCTTCATAGAAGTTTTAGTTAGGGGCCATTATGACACTGTCCTCATAGAAGGTTTAGCTAGGGGCCATTATGAGTCTGTCCTACTAGAAGGTTTAGTTAGGGGCCAGTATGACTCTGTCCTCATAGAAAGTTTAGCTAGGGGCCATTATGACTCTGTCCTACTAGAAGGTTTAGTTAGGGGCCAGTATGACTCTGTCCTCCTAGAAGGTTTAGATAGGGGCCATTATGACTCTGTCCTCATAGAAGGTTTAGATAGGGGCCAGTATGACTCTGTCCTCCTAGAATGTTTAGCTAGGGGCCATTATGACTCTGTCCGCATAGAAGGTTTAGTTAGGGGCCATTATGACTCTGTCCCCATAGAATGTTTAGATAGGGACCATTATGACTCTGTCCTCATAGAAGGTTTAGTTTGGGGCCATTATGACTCTGTCCTCATAGAAGGTTTAGTTAGGGGCCATTATGACACTGTCCTCATAGAAGGTTTAGCTAGGGGCCATTATGAGTCTGTCCTACTAGAAGGTTTAGTTAGGGGCCAGTATGACTCTGTCCTCATAGAAGGTTTAGCTAGGGGCCATTATGACTCTGTCCTACTAGAAGGTTTAGTTAGGGGCCAGTATGACTCTGTCCTCCTAGAAGGTTTAGATAGGGGCCATTATGACTCTGTCCTCATAGGTTTAGATAGGGGCCAGTATGACTCTGTCCTCCTAGAATGTTTAGCTAGGGGCCATTATGACTCTGTCCGCATAGAAGGTTTAGTTAGGGGCCATTATGACTCTGTCCCCATAGAATGTTTAGATAGGGACCATTATGACTCTGTCCTCATAGAAGGTTTAGTTTGGGGCCATTATGACTCTGTCTTCATAGAAGGTTTAGTTAGGGTCCATTATGACTCTGTCCTCATAGAAGGTTTAGATAGGGGCCATTACAGTGGGCTGCATGACCCTGTCCTCATAGAAGGTTTAGTTAGGGGCCATTATGCCTCTGTCCTCATAGAAGGTTTAGTTAGGGGCCATTATGACTCGGGCCTCATAGAAGGTTTAGTTACGGGCCATTATGACTCTGTCCTCATAGAAGGTTTAGATAGGGGCCATTATGACTCTGTCCTCATAGAAGGTTTAGATAGGGGCCATTACAGTGGGCTGCATGACTCTGTCCTCATAGAAGGTTTAGTTAGGGGCCATTATGCCTCTGTCCTCCTAGAATGTTTAGTTAGGGGCCATTATGACTCTGTCCTTCTAGATGGTGTAAATAGAGGCCATTATGACTCTGTCCTCATAGAAGGTTTAGTTAGGGGCCATTATGACTCTGTCCTCCTAGAAGGTTTAGTTAGGGACCATTATGACTCTGTCCTACTAGAAGGTTTAGTTAGGGACCATTATGACTGTCCTCCTAGAAGGTTTAGCTAGGGGCAATTACAGTGGGCTGCATGACTCTGTCCTCATAGAAGGTTTAGATAGGGGCCATTATGACTCTGTCCTCATAGAAGGTTTAGTTAGGGGCCATTATGACTCTGTCCTCATAGAAGGTTTAGATAGGGGCCATTATGACTCTGTCCTCATAGACGGTTTAGTTTGGGGCCATTATGACTCTGTCCTCATAGAATGTTTAGTTTGGGGCCATTACAGTGGGCTGTATGACTCTGTCCTCATAGAAGGTTTAGTTAGGGGCCATTATGACTCTGTCCTAATAGAATGTTTAGTTTGGGGCCATTATGACTCTGTCCTACTAGAAGGTTTAGTTAGGGGCCATTATGACTCTGTCCTCATAGAAGGTTTAGTTAGGGGCCATTATGACTCTGTCCTCCTAGAAGGTTTAGTTAGGGACCATTATGACTCTGTCCTACTAGAAGGTTTAGTTAGGGACCATTATGACTCTGTCCTCCTAGAAGGTTTAGCTAGGGGCCATTACAGTGGGCTGCATGACTCTGTCCTCATAGAAGGTTTAGATAGGGGCCATTATGACTCTGTCCTCATAGAAGGTTTAGTTAGGGGCCATTATGACTCTGTCCTCATAGACGGTTTAGTTTGGGGCCATTATGACTCTGTCCTCGTAGAATGTTTAGTTTGGGGCCATTATGACTCTGTCCTGATAGAATGTTTATTTTGGGGCCATTATGATTCTGTCCTCATAGTAGGTTTAGTTAGGGGTCATTATGACTCTGTCCTCATAGAAGGTTTAGATAGGGGCCATTATGACTCTGTCCTCATAGTAGGTTTAGTTAGGGACCATTATGACTCTGTCCTACTAGAAGGTTTAGTTAGGGGCCATTATGACTCTGTCCTCATAGAAGGTTTAGTTTGGGGCCATTACAGTGGGCTGTATGACTCTGTCCTCATAGAAGGTTTAGTTAGGGGCCATTATGACTCTGTCCTAATAGAATGTTTAGTTTGGGGCCATTATGACTCTGTCCTACTAGAAGGTTTAGTTAGGGGCCATTATGACTCTGTCCTCATAGAAGGTTTAGTTAGGGGCCATTATGACTCTGTCCTCATAGAAGGTTTAGTTAGGGGCCATTATGACTTTGTCCTCACAGAAGGTTTAGTTAGGGGTCATTATGACTCTGTCCTCCTAGAAGGTTTAGTTAGGGACCATTATGACTCTATCCTACTAGAAGGTTTAGTTAGGGACCATTATGACTCTGTCCTCCTAGAAGGTTTAGCTAGGGGCCATTACAGTGGGCTGCATGACTCTGTCCTCATAGAAGGTTTAGATAGGGGCCATTATGACTCTGTCCTCATAGAAGGTTTAGTTAGGGGCCATTATGACTCTGTCTTCATAGAAGGTTTAGATAGGGGCCATTATGACTCTGTCCTCATAGACGGTTTAGTTTGGGGCCATTATGACTCTGTCCTCGTAGAATGTTTAGTTTGGGGCCATTATGACTCTGTCCTCGTAGAATGTTTAGTTTGTGGCCATTATGACTCTGTCCTCATAGAATGTTTATTTTGGGGCCATTATGATTCTGTCCTCATAGTAGGTTTAGTTAGGGATCATTATGACTCTGTCCTCATAGAAGGTTTAGATAGGGGCCATTATGACTCTGTCCTCATAGTAGGTTTAGTTAGGGACCATTATGACTCTGTCCTACTAGAAGGTTTAGTTAGGGGTCATTATGACTCTGTCCTCATAGAACGTTTAGATAGGGGCCATTATGACTCTGTCCTCATAGTAGGTTTAGTTAGGGACCATTATGACTCTGTCCTACTAGAAGGTTTAGTTAGGGGCCATTATGACTCTGTCCTCATAGAAGGTTTAGTTTGGGGCCATTACAGTGGGCTGTATGACTCTGTCCTCATAGAAGGTTTAGTTAGGGGCCATTATGACTCTGTCCTAATAGAATGTTTAGTTTGGGGCCATTATGACTCTGTCCTACTAGAAGGTTTAGTTAGGGGCCATTATGACTCTGTCCTCATAGAAGGTTTAGTTAGGGGCCATTATGACTCTGTCCTCATAGAAGGTTTAGTTAGGGGCCATTATGACTCTGTCCTCACAGAAGGTTTAGTTAGGGGCCATTATGACTCTGTCCTCCTAGAAGGTTTAGTTAGGGACCATTATGACTCTGTCCTACTAGAAGGTTTAGTTAGGGACCATTATGACTCTGTCCTCCTAGAAGGTTTAGCTAGGGGCCATTACAGTGGGCTGCATGACTCTGTCCTCATAGAAGGTTTAGATAGGGGCCATTATGACTCTGTCCTCATAGAAGGTTTAGTTAGGGGCCATTATGACTCTGTCTTCATAGAAGGTTTAGATAGGGGCCATTATGACTCTGTCCTCATAGACGGTTTAGTTTGGGGCCATTATGACTCTGTCCTCGTAGAATGTTTAGTTTGGGGCCATTATGACTCTGTCCTCGTAGAATGTTTAGTTTGTGGCCATTATGACTCTGTCCTCATAGAATGTTTATTTTGGGGCCATTATGATTCTGTCCTCATAGTAGGTTTAGTTAGGGATCATTATGACTCTGTCCTCATAGAAGGTTTAGATAGGGGCCATTATGACTCTGTCCTCATAGTAGGTTTAGTTAGGGACCATTATGACTCTGTCCTACTAGAAGGTTTAGTTAGGGGCCATTATGACTCTGTCCTCATAGAAGGTTTAGTTAGGGGCCATTACAGTGTGTGGTCATAAAGAGCAGAACTCTCCAGTCATATGACTGATAAACACACAGCCTGGGGACACTGTCTGCTCTACCATGTGATGGAGATGGAGGACATTCTGTTGTAAAGGAGAATTATATTGTGTGTGTGGGGGGGGGGGGGTGATGTATTCTAGAATACCATGTGATGTAGTCAGTTAGGGTTGGGGTTAGGGTTCACAGTCTAGCCATACTGACAGGAAGAGTCAGACTACAACAATTACAGTCACACAGCCCATGCATCAGGGTCTGTATTAACAAATAGTTTCAGAGTAGGAAAACTGGTCTAGAATCAGATTACAGTCACACAGCCCATGCTTCAGGGTCTGTATTAACAAATAGTTTCAGAGTAGGAAAACTGATCTAGAATCAGATTACAGTCACACAGCCCATGCATCAGGGTCTGTATTAACAAAGAGTTTCAGAGTAGGAAAACTGGTCTAGGATCAGATTACAGTCACACAGCCCATGCATCAGGGTCTGTATTAACAAAGAGTCTCAGAGTAGGAAAACTGATCTATGATCAGATTAGCCCTTTTATATCATAATGATAATAAATGAATGGACTGGGGGACCTGGTCCTAGATCAACACTCCTACTCTGAGACACTTTTATTAACACAGGCCCTTTTAAAATGGTGGGAGGAATATTTGACCAATGAGAGGAAGCTACTGCAAGAGTCTATCCTACTTCCTGTTTCATGTCACATGATCAGAACCCATGAATAGCACTTCCTATTTGAGGGTGTTGTAAACGATGAGGTAATTCGATGGCACGGTCCGTATTGATTTTCTGAGTGTGTCATGTGGAATAGAGACTTGGTTCTGGAACAATAACATGGCAACAGGATGTGTTATTGTAGCTGTGGTGTGTGAATGACAGAGAACGAGGACAGGCTCTGAACACTACTAGCAGTGCTCACATAAATATTCTGAAATCTGTTACTGCCAATCTTCTAGTCCCATTCTTCTAAGACTAAATTTCTACCTACACAAAATGGATGGCTTGCAATAGCAATGTGGACACTGAAAAACATAGACAACCCTTGATTTGGTGGTGAAGTATCTTGAATAGCCTTGTACAGCCTATCTCTGTTATGAGGTCGGTGATTCTGTCTGCTAGAGCAGAAGGAGGGCCAGCCAGGTGTCCAAGTGTGTGTGTGTGTGTGTGTGTGTGTGTGTGTGTGTGTGTGTGTGTGTGTGTGTGTGTGTGTGTGTGTGTGTGTGTGTGTGTGTGTGTGTGTGTGTGTGTGTGTGTGTGTGTGTGTGTGTGTGTGTGTGTGTGTGTGTGTGTGTGTGTGTGTGTGTCTTCTCTCGGTGTTCACTGAGCCAAAGCACCAAACACCTGTCTTTCTCCCACTTCACACTTCACAGCCATGGTGTTATGGTTACTGCTGGTGTCATGGTTACTGCTGGAGTCAAGGTTACTACTGTTTAGGGATGTGAAATGTGAACAGAAGGATTAGCTGTGGGTGTTTGTTGTGAAAACTTTATCCGTGGTGTGTGTGTGTTTGTGTGTGTGTGCGTGCCTGCGTGCGTGCGTCTGTGCGTGTGTGCGTGCGTGCGTGCGTGCGTGTCTGTATGTTTGAAAGGTTGGTTGTAGTGATAACCTCCACCCCAGACGTAGAAGTGGAGGAGATAGATAGCTCCACCGTACCATTATATACATCACAGTCTATCTACCTTAGCTTATTACCAGCCTTCTAGGCCCGTACCATTATATACATCACAGTCTATCTACCTTAGCTTATTACCAGCCTTCTAGGCCCGTACCATTATATACATCACAGTCTATCTACCTTAGCTTGTTACCAGCCTTCTAGGCCCGTACCATTACATACATCACAGTCTATCTACCTTAGCTTGTTACCAGCCTTCTAGGCCCGTACCATTATATACATCACAGTCTATCTACCTTAGCTTGTTACCAGCCTTCTAGGCCCGTACCATTACATACATCACAGTCTATCTACCTTAGCTTATCACCAGCCTTCTAGTCCCGTACCATTATATACATCACAGTCTATCTACCTTAGCTTGTTACCAGCCTTCTAGGCCCGTACCATTATATACATCACAGTCTATCTACCTTAGCTTGTTACCAGCCTTCTAGAGCCGTACCATTATATACATCACAGTCTATCTACCTTAGCTTATTACCAGCCTTCTAGAGCCGTACCATTATATACATCACAGTCTATCTACCTTAGCTTGTTACCAGCCTTCTAGTCCCGTACCATTATATACATCACAGTCTATCTACCTTAGCTTATTACCAGCCTTCTAGGCCCGTACCATTACATACATCACAGTCTATCTACCTTAGATTGTTACCAGCCTTCTAGGCCCGTACCATTATATACGCTTTGGTTCCATTCAAATACTGAGAACTGGCTGGTTATCTGTCTCTGTGTCTGCCCTTAGGACTACAATCTGTGGGTGTGTGTGTGTGTGTGTGTGTGTGTGTGTGTGTGTGTGTGTGTGTGTGTGTGTGTGTGTGTGTGTGTGTGTGTGTGTGTGTGTGTGTGTGTGTGTGTGTGTGTGTCTGCGTGTGTGTCTGCGTGTGTGTCTGCGTGTGTGTGTGTATTCATGTGTGTGTGTGCATTTTTTGCATGTGTGTGCGTTTGCATGTGTGTGTCTGCGTGTATATGTGTGTGTCTGCGTGTGTGTCTGCGTGTATGTGTGTGTGTATGTGTGTGTGTCTGCGTGTGTGTGTGTGTGTGTGTGTGTGTGTGTGTGTGTGTGTGTGTGTGTGTGTGTGTGTGTGTGTGTGTGTGTGTGTGTGTGTGTGTGTGTGTGTGTGTGTGTGTGTGTGTGTGTGTGTGTGTGTCTGCGTGTGTGTATGCGTGTGTATGTGTGTATTCATGTGTGTGTGACCAGAGGGAGTGAGACTAAGACAAAAGGCTACTGTGGATGAGAGACACCATATTCCCTACATAGTGCACTACCCAGGGCCCTAGTCAAAAGTAGTGCACTACCCAGGGTGTAGCGTACCATTTGGGACGTAGGCACCACCCTCCCATTCCTTCATACAGACGTCAGAATAGAGAAGCATTGTCAGAAGATTTTCTCATTCTAAATAATTTATACTGTGTGTAAAGAGTTAACAGCTTTAATAATATAACAGTTAGTTTATTAATATATATCTGTGTATAACAGTTAGTTTAATAATGTATGTCTGTGTATAACAGTTAGTTTAATAATGTATGTCTATGTATAACAGTTAGTTTAATAATATATGTCTGTGTATAACAGTTAGTTTAATAAAGTATGTCTGTGTATAACAGTTAGTTTAATAATATATATCTGTGTATAACAGTTAGTTTAATAATGTATGTCTGTGTATAACAGTTAGTTTAATAATATATATCTGTGTATAACAGTTAGTTTAATAATATATATCTGTGTATAACAGTTAGTTTAATAATGTATGTCTGTGTATAACAGTTAGTTTAATAATGTATCTCTGTGTATAACAGTTAGTTTAATAATATATATCTGTGTATAACAGTTAGTTTAATAATATATATCTGTGTATAACAGTTAGTTTATTAATGTATGTCTGTGTATAACAGTTAGTTTAATAATGTATGTCTGTGACAACAGTGTTTAGTTTATTTGGGCTGTAGAAAGTGGAGGGGAGAAAGCAGTATAGTAATCTCTTATAAACCTCTCCCACACTTCACTGTAGGGCCCTGGAAATTCATCATCAGCATGTGTCCCAAGTGGAACCCTATTCCCTATATAGTGCACTACTTTAGAACAGGGCCCTATTCCCTATATAGTGCACTACTTTAGAACAGGGCCCTATTCCCTATATAGTGCCCTACTTTAGACCAGAGCCCTATTCTCTATTATAGTGCCCTACTTTAGACCAGGGCCCTATTCCCTATATAGTGCCCTACTTTAGACCAGAGCCCTATTCCCTATATAGTGCCCTACTTTAGAACAGGGCCCTATTCCCTCTATAGTGCCCTACTTTAGACCAGAGCCCTATTCCCTATATAGTGCCCTACTTTAGACCAGAGCCCTATAGGGCACTAGGGTGCCATTTGGGATGCAGACAGCCAGCCCAGGACAGACCTTAGTCAGAGGTGTGGTCCAGTTTAGCTAAACAAGGACCTATTGAGTCACTAACTGAGGGAGTACTGTACACACACCCACATGTATACACACACACAGACACACACACAGACACACACACACACACACACACACACACACACACACACACACACACACACACACACACACACACACACACACACACACACACACACACACACATACTCCCAGGCAGAGGTCCGCCACAATAAGCCCTGGTGTTTGTGTTGACCTGAGCGTGACCTGTGAAATCCATCATCAGTATGACCCTTAACACCTGTCCCCTGAGAGAAGGACCAGTGACATGCCAGAGACTAACATCAACTAACAATACAACAACTTTTATCCCGTCCATGTTTTTATTTGGCCTTCATCTGCTTATTTATGTGTGACTGAACACGTATCACAGTCATACTAAAGTTGTAGAATCACTTATTTAACATGTTGTATTCTATAATAAGTTAATATATTCTCTTAGCCTTTACCTAGTAGAGTGTCTCTCCTCACAATAACTGCCCACGGCTGTTAGTAATGCTTTGTTACCAGTGTAGAACATTATGCTCTTTCCATGACAGACTGATCAGTTGAATCCAGGTGAAAGATAAGATCCCTTATTGATGTTACTTGTTAAATCCACTGCAGTCAGTGTAGATGAAAGGGGAGGAGTCGGGTTAAAGAAGGATTTTTAAGCCTTGAGACATGGATTGTGTATGTGTTGCCATTCAGAGGGCGAGACAAAATATTCAAGTGCCTTTGAACAGAGTATGGTAGTAGATGCCAGGCACACCGGTTTGAGTGTCAAGGACTGCAGCGCTGCTGGGTTTTTCACACTCAACAGTTTCTGTGTGTATCAAGAATGGTCCACCACCCAAAGGACATCCAGCCAGCTGGACTCCACTGTGGGAAGCATTGGAGTCAACATGGACCAGCATCCCTATGGAACGCTTTCAACACCTTGTAGAGTCCAATGAGGCTGTTGAAGAGTCCACGATACAACGAATTGAAGCTGGGCAAAAGGAGGTGTTGGGTGCAAGTCAATATTAGGAAAGTGTTCTTAATGTTTTGTACACTCAGTATGCAGTTTATATCAAATCACTCAAATGCAATTGAATAACTTTTATTGTCACTTATTGTCAATGCTGCTACAGTAACTGTCATAGCCTTTGTGTCACAAATTGCACCATATTCCCTATATAGTGCACTACTTTCAACAAGGGTCCATAGGGCTCTGGTCAAAAGTAGTGCACTATACAGGGAATAGGGTTCCATTTGGGACATGGCCTGCTTCTCCTTTTGAATGTAATGTTGAGATGTGAAACAATGTCTTTGTCTCTTTAAGAGGTGGGAGGAGAGTGTTGCTGCCCAGTCTCTCTCTCCTCCTCCTCCCCGTCTTTTTTTTAAACTAAAATTCCTCTCTCAAGAGTTTGGTATTTCCTCTGAGCTCACTGGCAGAAGAACCAGAGAGAGAGAGAGAGAGACCGGGAAAAAGAGAAGAACCAGAGAGAGAGAGAGAGAGACCGGGAAAAAGAGAAGAACCAGAGAGAGAGAGAGAGACCGGGAAAAAGAGAAGAACCAGAGAGAGAGAGAGAGAGACCGGGAAAAAGAGAAGAACCAGAGAGAGAGAACCAGAGGACAAGAGAGAGAGAGAACCTGTTCGAGAGGAGTCTTCACAAAGACAGATAAACCTGACATCATACAGCTCTGAAGAGGAGGGGTAAAACAAGACGGACAGATTGAAGAAGAGAGGAGGAAAAGGAGGGGCAACTTCTGAAGAGGAACTTCAACTGACTTTAAACTGAACAAACAAGCTGGAGAGGAGAAGAAGAATAAGAAGTGGGAGTTCTGTTACAAGAAGGAAGGAGAGGAGAAAACGGAGAGAAGAACATAGAGGCGCAGAGGAGGGAAAAGACGAGAGAGAGTCAGCGTGTGTGTCATGATGGGTTAGCCTGCCCTGACCCTGTCTCAGTTCTCTGGCATCGCTAAAGAACAAGTCCTAGACAGACAAGAAGAAGAGAAGGAACGAAGGAACCTAGGAGCAACAGAAAGGAGGAGAGAGGGGGAACGAGAAGAGCGAGAGGGAACAAGAAGAGAGAGAGAGAGAGCGAGAGAGAGAGAGACAGAGAGAGAGCGAGAGAGACAGAGAGAGACAGAGAGAGAGACAGAGAGAGACAGAGAGAGACAGAGAGAGACAGAGAGAGACAGAGAGAGAGAGAGAGAGAGAGAGCACGAGAGAGAGAGAGAGAGAGAGAGAGACAGAGAGAGAGACAGAGAGAGAGAGAGAGGAGGATGAGTGTGTACACTCTTAACCTGCGGGTGTTCTGGCCTCTGTTGACCTGTGTGTTGACTGGTCTGGTTTTCCACCACCACATAACCCACTGGCTAAGCCCAGAATCAGGCCCCGATCCTGGGTACGAGGCTGGGACAGAGCCGTGCTCTGACCAGGGCCCTCCTGTCTTTTTCTCCCTCATCAAACTACTACTGGCCTGTGTCCTCTGCTACCTCTTCATAAGGTACCCAGTCCACACACATCATATCTCTCTCTTTCTCTATCTTACTCTCTCTTTCTCTATCTTACTCTCTCTCGCTCTCTGTCTCGCTCGCTGTCTCTCTCTCTCTCCCACTCTCTCTCAATTCAGTTCTATTCAATTCAAATGGGTTTATTGTCATGTGAAACACATGTTTAAATTGCCAAACCAATTGAAATGGATAATATACAAAACTGAAATAAAAATAAATAAATTACAGTAAAAATTACACACAAAACTTCCAAAGGAATATACATTTTAAATGTCATATTGTGTGTGTATATACAGTGTTGTAATTATGTGCGAATAGTTAAAGTACAAAAGAGAAAATAAATAAACATAAATATGGGTTGTATTTACAATGGTGTTTGTTCTTCACTGGTTGCCCTTTTCTTGTGGGAACAAGTCACAAATCTTGCTGCTGTGATGCACACTGTGGTATTTCACCCAGGAGATATGGGAGTTTATCAAAATTGGATTTGTTTTCAAATTATTTGTGGGTCTGTGTAATCTGAGGGAAATATGTGTCTCTAATATGGTCATATATTTGGCAGGAGGTTAGGAAGTGCAGCTCAGTTTCCACCTCATTTTGTGGGCAGTGTGCACATGGCCTGTCTTCTCTTGAGAGGCAGGTCTGCCTACGGCGGCCTTTCTCAATAGCAAGGCTATGCTCACTGAGTCTGTACATAATCAAAGCTTTCCTTAAGTTTGGGTCAGTCACAGTGATCAGGTATTCTGCCATTGTGTGCTCTCTGTTTAGGGACAAATAGCATTCTAGTTTATGCTATTTTTCTCATTCTTTTCAATGTGTCAACTAATTATCTTATCTTGGGTCTAATTGTGTTGCTGTCCTGGGGCTCTGTGGGGTCTGTTTGTGTTTGTGAAC
This sequence comes from Salvelinus fontinalis, assembly GCF_029448725.1. Classification (NCBI taxonomy): domain Eukaryota; kingdom Metazoa; phylum Chordata; class Actinopteri; order Salmoniformes; family Salmonidae; genus Salvelinus; species Salvelinus fontinalis. The sequence goes on from NC_074666.1 coordinate 99,512,505, forward strand.
AGAGCCCCAGGACCATCTTGCTTAGGGGACTCTTCTCCAGGTTCATGTCTCTGTAGGTGATGGCTTTGTTATGGAAGGTTTGGGAATCGTTTCCTTTTAGGTGGATGTAGAATTTAATGTCTCATTTCTGGAGTTTGATCATTAATTCTGCTCTGCATGCATTATTTGGTGTTTTACGTAGATTTTACGAGGATTTTCCCAAGGTTGGTGTTGACACATATCCCATGGTAGTTGTTGGGGTCAAATTTGTCTCCACTTTTGTGGATTGTGGTGATCAGTCCTTGGTTCCAAATATTGGGGAAGATGCCAGAGCTGAGGATAATGTTAAAGAGTTTAAGTATAGCTAATTGGAATTTGTGGTCTGTATATTTTATTATTTTATTTAAGATACCATCAACACTACAGGACTTTTTGGGTAGGAGGGGTTTGTATTTTGTCCTGTAGTTCATTCAATGTAATTGGAGAATCCAGTGGGTTCTGGTAGTCTTAGTTATAGAACCAAAAAGATTGGAGAAGTGATTTACCCAAACATCTTCGTAACTCTTCATGTTGTTGTTTGTTTAGTGTTTTCCCAGAAGTGGTTAGAGTCTATGGATTCTTCAGTTACATTGAGTTGATTTCTGACGTGCTGTTCCTTCTTTTTCCCTAGTGTGTTTATGAATTGTTTTAGTGATTCACCATAGTGAAGGCGTAGGTTCAGGTTTTCTGGGTCTCTATGTTTTTGGTTGGACAGGTTTCTCAATTTCTTTCTTAGGTTGTTTGCTTGACATGTTTAGATTCAGTAGGGAAGCTGAGAGGTTAAATATACTGTTGAGGTTTTCTACTGCCAGATTTACACCTTCACTATTACGGTGAAACATTTTGTCCAGGAAGTTGTCTAAAAGGGATTGAATTCGTTGTTCCCTAATTGTTTTTTGGTAGGTTTCTACACTACATTCCTTCCATCTATAGCATTTCTTAATATTACTCAGTTCCTTTGGCTTTGATGCCTCATGATTGAGTATTGCTCTGTTGAAGTAGACTGTGATTTTGCTGTGATCTGATTGGGGTGTCAGTGGGCTGACTGTGAACGCTCTGAGAGACTCTGGGTTGAGGTCAGTGATAAAGTAATCTACAGCACTACTGCCAAGGGATGAGCTGTAGGTGTACCTACCGTGAGAGTCCCATCGAAGCCTACTATTGAAGCCTACTATTGACTACGAACAGACCCAGCGTGTGACAGAGCTGCAGGAGTACCTACCGTGAGAGTCCCATCGAAGCCTACTATTGAAGCCTACTATTGACTACGTACAGACCCAGCATGCGACAGAGCTGCAGGAGTACCTACCGTGAGAGTCCCATCGAAGCCTACTATTGAAGCCTACTATTGACTACGTACAGACCCAGCGTGCGACAGAGCTGTAGGTGTACCTACCGTGAGAGTCCCATCGAAGCCTACTATTGAAGCCTACTATTGACTACGTACAGACCCAGCGTGCGACAGAGCTGCAGGAGTACCTACCGTGAGAGTCCCATCGAAGCCTACTATTGAAGCCTACTATTGAAGCCTACTATTGACTACGAACAGACCCAGCGTGCGACAGAGCTGCAGGAGTACCTACCGTGAGAGTCCCATCGAAGCCTACTATTGAAGCCTACTATTGACTACGTACAGACCCAGCATGCGACAGAGCTGCAGGAGTACCTACCGTGAGAGTCCCATCGAAGCCTACTACTGAAGCCTACTATTGACTACGTACAGACCCAGCGTGCGACAGAGCTGTAGGTGTACCTACCGTGAGAGTCCCATCGAAGCCTACTATTGAAGCCTACTATTGACTACGAACAGACCCAGCGTATGACAGAGCTGCAGGAGTACCTACCGTGAGAGTCCCATCGAAGCCTACTATTGAAGCCTACTATTGACTACGTACAGACCCAGCATGCGACAGAGCTGCAGGAGTACCTACCGTGAGAGTCCCATCGAAGCCTACTATTGAAGCCTACTATTGACTACGTACAGACCCAGCGTGCGACAGAGCTGTAGGTGTACCTACCGTGAGAGTCCCATCGAAGCCTACTATTGAAGCCTACTATTGACTACGTACAGACCCAGCGTGCGACAGAGCTGCAGGAGTACCTACCGTGAGAGTCCCATCGAAGCCTACTATTGAAGCCTACTATTGAAGCCTACTATTGACTACGAACAGACCCAGCGTGCGACAGAGCTGCAGGAGTACCTACCGTGAGAGTCCCATCGAAGCCTACTATTGAAGCCTACTATTGACTACGTACAGACCCAGCATGCGACAGAGCTGCAGGAGTACCTACCGTGAGAGTCCCATCGAAGCCTACTATTGAAGCCTACTATTGACTACGTACAGACCCAGCATGTGACAGAGCTGCAGGAGTTGTGACCCGTTTTTGTTGGTTGTTTTGTCATAGTTGTGTCTAGGGGGGCTGTCACCTCCAGGTAGGTGTTTTTCCTCTCTCTCTCTCTCTCTCTCTCTCTCTGTCTTTGTCACGATCGTTTGTATTGACGGACCAAGGCGCAGCGTATGTTGAGTTCCACATAATTATTTAATAGTGAAACTTAGCAAAACAAACAATAAACAAACAAACGAAACAACAAACCGTGACTACAGAGATGCTACGTGCAATAACTCAAAACAATATCCCATAAAACACAGGTGGAAAAAATGCTACTTAAATATGATCCCCAATTAAAGACAACGATAGCCAGCTGCTTCTAATTGGGAATCATACCAAACACCAACATAGAAAAAACAAACTAGAACCCCACGTAGAAAATATAAACTAGACTAAAACCCCTAGTCACGCCCTGACCTACTCTACCATATAAAATACAGGCTTTCTATGGTCAGGACGTGACAGTCTTTCTGTCTGTCTCTCCCTCTGTTTGAGTTGCACGGTTACTACGGTGATGTTTGCTTCTGCTTTTGAAAACTCATAATAATACTCATAATGCTGTCGTGCCCTTGATTGCACTAAGTATCCATCTGTTCAAATATGAATTGACTCAAATATCAATGTGTAACTGCAGGTACTGCTCCACCCACCCAGGAGGGCCCCAGAGGGTGCCTCTCGAGGCCGCTGACGGGGCTCTGAAATCGGGTTGGTCTCGTCGAGAGGTCCTGGAGGACTACTACGAGCGCTGGGTGCGTCTGTCTCCTCACGTCCTGGGGCACAGCAAGGCCCACGTGGCCAAACTGGTCGGGGAGCTGGTCAGAGCCGGACGTGCCACTGGAGGTATCCCAGAGTCCTCTCTGGCGTTCCGGGGAGACTTCCTGCAGGTGAGTTTCGGAAGATAACATGTTCTCTTTTTGTAGTTAAATTATTAATTAGTTAACATAGTTGATGGTCTACGTAAACAAACTTCTCGGGAATTGGGGTGCAATTTGGGACTCACATAATCCTTGTTTGTCTGGTCTGGTTGCAGGTGGGCAGTTCATACGAGGAGCACAAGGTGGGCGCTCCAGATTACTATGATATCCTGGTACCTCTGAAGATTCCCCGAGAACTGAAATTGGAGCCACGAGTATACAGAGGGGAGAGGAGGGGGGAGGAGAAGAAGGACGAGAGAGGAGAGGAGAAGGGGGAGGGCAAGAGTGATGTGAGGGGTGAGGAGAAAAAAGAGAAGGGGGACACGAGAGCTGAGGAAAATAACAAGAGGGTGGAGGTTAAAGAGAACTGGAGAAAGTCAGGGAAAGGGGAGGGCAAGGGAGATGTGAGGGAGCAGAGGGGGGAGGTTAAAGAGAACGGGAGAAATTCAGGGAAAGGGGAGGGCAAGGGGGACGTGAGGGGGGAGAGGGAGGAGGTTAAAGAGAACGGGAGAAAGTCGGGGAAGGGGGAGGGCAAGGGGGATGTGAGGGAGGAGAGGGGGGAGGTTAAAGAGAACGGGAGAAAGTCAGGGAAGGGGGAGGGCAAGGGGGATGTGAGGGAGGAGAGGGGGGAGGTTAAAGAGAACGGGAGAAAGTCAGGGAAGGGGGAGGGCAAGGGGGATGTGAGGGAGGAGAGGGGGGAGGTTAAAGAGAACGGGAGAAAGTCGGGGAAGGGGGAGGGCAAGGAGGATGTGAGGGAGCAGAGGGGGGAGGTTAAAGAGAACGGGAGAAAGTCGGGGAAGGGGGAGGGCAAGGGGGATGTGAGGGAGGAGAGGGGGGAGGTTAAAGAGAACGGGAGAAAGTCGGGGAAGGGGGAGGGCAAGGAGGATGTGAGGGAGCAGAGGGGGGAGGTTAAAGAGAACGGGAGAAAGTCGGGGAAGGGGAACAGGATGAGGGTAAGAAGCAATAAAGTGAAGGAAGTCCAGAAGGACGACAGCAAGGTGGAGGAGCAGACAGAGGTCAAAGAAGAAGGGAAGGACGTCTTGAAGGACGAGGTGATGGACGAGATGAAATGGGAAAGTTCAGAGGGCGGTGGGTGGTGCGGCGTGCCGCGGTGCAGTCTAGAGACTCCTCGCCGTGGTGACTGGCTACGAAAACACCGCAACTTCACTGACACGTTTTTACGAATGACCCCCTCTCGGGGGTCGCCCGAAAGGTCATCGAGGTCATTATCAGGGGTCACGGCAGTGTCAGGAGGAGGAGGAGGAGGAGGGGGCGGAGTCTATCGCCTGACCCCGGACTCCGTCCTCCGTTGGTTCTACCCGGCGGTCCAGCGTTGCCTAGCAACCGTGCGCTACCCTTTCGAGCAGCGCTGTACGCTGAGTCTGGCTCTCGCCGACGACCGTGTGCAGCTCCGACTCACACCGCGTTCCGACTACGTCTGCTGTCACATCTCCATGGCAATACGGCTCCTCCCTGCCATCCCCCTCGGAGACGGGGTCTACCTGGTTCCCATGGAAACGACGGCCTCAGTGGCGATGTCAAATACAGGTATGTTCAGGTGATCAGGGGTAAATATATGATATCATTTACAAATTCAATAAAGTATATTACTCTTTCTTCATTTCTCTCCTTTCTTTCTTCATTAATTCATTATTCATTCATTATTTAATTCACTATTTAATTCCCTGTCTCCTTCTTTCCTTCCCTACTTCCTTCCTTAATTATTTTCTTCTTTCTTTACTTCCTTCTGTCCTTCATCCATCCATCCATCCATCCATCCATCCATTCTCTCCTTTCATTCTCATCCATTCCTTCCAGACCAGCACCAGAACCAGCAGAGCGGGGAGAGGGACCTGTGGACTTTGTTCTTCCCCCGCCAGGAGCAGCGTCTGCTGGGCTGGCTCCGTGGCCGCTCACCACAGCCCTCCTGCCACCTCAAGGTGCTCCAGCTGACCAAGGCCCTGCGTGACCTGGGTGGCCAGGCACTGGACAGCCACCGGGGGGCGCTCTGGAGGTCAGTCCTCTCCTCCTACACACTGAAGACGGCCTGGCTGCGTCTGCTACTCAGCTCTCCTGCAGAGGTAGGAAACACCATACCGTTAATAGGTACGACAGGTTACACCATACCTTTAATAGGTACGACAGGTTACACCATACCGTTAATAGGTACTACAGGTTACACCATACCTTTAATAGGTACGACAGGTTACACCATACCGTTAATAGGTACTACAGGTTACACCATACCTGTAATAGGTACTACAGGTTACACCATACCTTTAATAGGTACTACAGGTTACACCATACCTTTAATAGGTACGACAGGTTACACCATACCTTTAATAGGTACTACAGGTTACACCATACCTTTAATAGGTACTACAGGTTACACCATACCTTTAATAGGTACTACAGAGGCAGGTTACACCATACCTTTAATAGGTACTACAGGTTACACCATACCTTTAATAGGCAAGTCAGTTAAGAACAAATTCTTATTTACAAACCCCAAACCCTAATCCGGACGACGCTGGGCCAATTGTGCACCGCCCTATGGGATTCCCAATCACGGCCGGTAATGATACAGCCTGGAATGGAACCAGGGTCTGTAGTGAAGCCTTTAGCACTGAGACGCAGGGCCTTAGTCCGCTGCACCACTCGGGAGCAGTCAGTGCATTAAACTAAGGAGTACTGAGACGCAGGGCCTTAGTACTGAGACGCAGGGCCTTAGTCCGCTGCTCCACTCGGGAGCAGTCAGTGCATTAAACTAAGGAGTACTGAGACGCAGGGCCTTAGTACTGAGACGCAGGGCCTTAGTCCGCTGCTCCACTCGGGGGCAGTCAGTGCATTAAACTAAGGAGGATAAAAGACGTGTCACAGTCAAATCAAGCCAGGTGTCTGTAACCATTACTGACATTGCTGTTTTGTTAAGGGGGCTACTTGCAAATGTATTTTTGTCTTTTAATATACACAATAGATGCATTTTAATTAAATACAATACTTTGCAAACATATTTTTGTAATTTATTTTGATACATTAGTCTTTAGGGTATTTTGCTTTTGTAATTTGTAATTATAATTTGTAATTGTAATTTGTAATTTTTTGCCCATCCCTTCACATGACAGTAAACTTTGATTTGATTGGAGGCCTGTTATCCATCCTGATTTATTGTCCTCTATAGGCTGAGCTGCTCTATCATATGTACACGTACAGTATGTTTGGAATCATTTGTTAATAGGTTAGTAAGGTTTCGGCATCTTACTGACCGTCTGCTTGTCTTTCTTTTGTAGGCCTGGGAGGATCGCCATCTGGTGGCCAGGATGGAGGAGCTGGTCCGCAGCCTGAGGGAGAGCCTCCAGAACCGGGCTCTGGATCACCTCTTCCTGGGGAGCGACAGCGGCTCCATCTTACCTGACTCTGTGACTCTACCTAAGTTGGTCAAGGAGGCGGTGGGAGCTCCAGTGGATGGTCCAGTGGAGGGTTTGAGGGGACGTTTGGGGGGTTCGGCAGGGAACCTCTGGGCAGGTGTGGACCCAGCCTCATTGGACCTAGTGTCTGGCCGGTTGGCGTACGCCTGGAGCCATCTCCACCGGCTGATCAGGTTGGGCCGACCCCAGAGGAGTAGCTTGGGGCTGGGCAGGGCAGGAAACATAAACTGCCAGCATCTGCAACCTGGAGAGTAACCAACTTATCTTTTCTGGAAACGAATGAAAGGATTACAGGTGACAACAGAGGTTAATATCCTCCAACAACAGACCCAGTCAAACAGAGAGATAGATAGACAGACGGGATGGATGAAACATCAGACTACTTGCTCATCCAAAGGTTGTACAGGAGCTACTGGTCTAGAATAAAAAGAAAGCCTATAACAGTGATGGGACGTTCTCTGAGTCGTCGCTCTTAACCAGTCATGAATGGAAATCAGAGGGAATGTATGAATTTGTAATTTATGAATTTGTAATTTATGAATTTGTAATTTATGAATTTGTAATGAATACATGTGTAATTTTCCCCTGGTACATAATGAATGAGGTTTCATTCAAAACCAGAGTGATTGTATGTCTGCCTCTGTCTGTGTCCCTATTGGCACCCTATTCCGTATTTAGTGCACTACTTTCCCATAGGACTTTGGTCCAAAGTAGTGCACTAAGCAATAGGGTGCCATTTGGGATGCACTTCTGTGTTCTGTGCTGTATGTATTATCAGACAGTGTGATGCAGGGTACACTACCAGTTCAGGGACAGACAGTGTAACGGCAGGGTACACTACCAGTTCAGGGACAGACAGTGTAACGGCAGGGTACACTACCAGTTCAGGGACAGACAGTGTAACGGCAGGGTACACTCCCAGTTCAGGGACAGACAGAGTAACGGCAGGGTACACTCCCAGTTCAGGGACAGACAGTGTAAGGGCAGGGTACACTCCCAGTTCAGGGACAGACAGTGTAAGGGCAGGGTACACTCCCAGTTCAGGGACAGACAGTGTGATGCAGGGTACACTACCAGTTCAGGGACAGACAGTGTAAGGGCAGGGTACACTCCCAGTTCAGGGACAGACAGTGTGATGCAGGGTACACTACCAGTTCAGGGACAGACAGTGTAAGGGCAGGGTACACTACCAGTTCAGGGACAGACAGTGTGACGGCAGGGTACACTACCAGTTCAGGGACAGACAGTGTGACGGCAGGGTACACTACCAGTTCAGGGACAGACAGTGTAACGGCAGGGTACACTACCAGTTCAGGGACAGACAGTGTAACGGCAGGGTACACTACCAGTTCAGGGACAGACAGTGTAACGGCAGGGTACACTACCAGTTCAGGGACAGACAGTGTGATGCAGGGTCCACTACCAGTTCAGGGACAGACAGTGTGACGGCAGGGTACACTACCAGTTCAGGGACAGACAGTGTAACGGCAGGGTACACTACCAGTTCAGGGACAGACAGTGTAACGGCAGGGTACACTCCCAGTTCAGGGACAGACAGTGTGATGCAGGGTACACTACCAGTTCAGGGACAGACAGTGTGACGGCAGGGTACACTACCAGTTCAGGGACAGACAGTGTGATGCAGGGTACACTACCAGTTCAGGGACAGACAGTGTGATGCAGGGTACACTCCCAGTTCAGGGACAGACAGTGTAACGGCAGAGTACACTACCAGTTCAGGGACAGACAGTGTAAGGGCAGGGTACACTCCCAGTTCAGGGACAGACAGTGTGATGCAGGGTACACTCCCAGTTCAGGGACAGACAGTGTGATGCAGGGTACACTACCAGTTCAGGGACAGACAGTGTAACGGCAGGGTACACTACCAGTTCAGGGACAGACAGTGTAACGGCAGGGTACACTCCCAGTTCAGGGACAGACAGTGTAACGGCAGGGTACACTCCCAGTTCAGGGACAGACAGTGTAACGGCAGAGTACACTACCAGTTCAGGGACAGACAGTGTAAGGGCAGGGTACACTCCCAGTTCAGGGACAGACAGTGTGATGCAGGGTACACTCCCAGTTCAGGGACAGACAGTGTGATGCAGGGTACACTCCCAGTTCAGGGACAGACAGTGTGATGCAGGGTACACTACCAGTTCAGGGACAGACAGTGTAACGGCAGGGTACACTACCAGTTCAGGGACAGACAGTGTAAGGGCAGGGTACACTACCAGTTCAGGGACAGACAGTGTAACGGCAGGGTACACTACCAGTTCAGGGACAGACAGTGTGACGGCAGGGTACACTACCAGTTCAGGGACAGACAGTGTAACGGCAGGGTACACTACCAGTTCAAATAAAACATTTAAAAAAATGTTATTTGTCACATGCACTATGTACAGGGAGTACCAGTACCATATCAATGTGGAGCTATATACAGGAAGTACCAGTACCATATCAATGTGGAGCTATATACAGGAAGTACCAGTACCATATCAATGTGGAGCTATATACTGGAAGTACCAGGTTAGATAATAAAAATAATAATAATAAGGTATTAGAGGTAGATATGTACATGAAGGCAGGGTAAAGTGATTAGACGTCAGGATAGATAATAATAAGGTATTTGAGGTAGATATGTACATGAAGGCAGGGTAAAGTGACGAGGCATCAGGATAGATAATAATAAGGTATTTGAGGTAGATATGTACATGAAGGCAGGGTAAAGTGACTAGGCATCAGGATAGATAATAATAAGGTATTTGAGGTAGATATGTACATGAAGGCAGGGTAAAGTGACGAGGCATCAGGATAGATAATAATAAGGTATTTGAGGTAGATATGTACATGAAGGCAGGGTAAAGTGACGAGGCATCAGGATAGATAATAATAATAAGGTATTTGAGGTAGATATGTACATGAAGGCAGGGTAAAGTGACGAGGCATCAGGATAGATAATAATAATAAGGTATTTGAGGTAGATATGTACATGAAGGCAGGGTAAAGTGACTAGGCATCAGGATAGATAATAATAAGGTATTTGAGGTAGATATGTACATGAAGGCAGGGTAAAGTGACGAGGCATCAGGATAGATAATAATAATAAGGTATTGGAGGTAGATATGTACATGAAGGCAGGGTAAAGTGACTAGGCATCAGGATAGATAATAATAAGGTATTTGAGGTAGATATGTACATGAAGGCAGGGTAAAGTGACGAGGCATCAGGATAGATAATAATAATAAGGTATTGGAGGTAGATATGTGCATGAAGGCAGGGTAAAGTGACTAGGCATCAGGATAGATAATAATAAGGTGTTTGAGGTAGATATGTACATGAAGGCAGGGTAAAGTGACTAGGCATCAGGATAGATAATAATAAGGTATTTGAGGTAGATATGTACATGAAGGCAGGGTGAAGTGACTAGGCATCAGGATAGATAATAATAAGGTATTTGAGGTAGATATGTACATGAAGGCAGGGTAAAGTGACGAGGCATCAGGATAGATAATAATAATAAGGTATTGGAGGTAGATATGTACATGAAGGCAGGGTAAAGTGACTAGGCATCAGGATAGATAATAATAAGGTATTTGAGGTAGATATGTACGTGAAGGCAGGGTAAAGTGACTAGGCATCAGGATAGATAATAATAAGAGTAAAATAGCGACAGACTCTGTGTGTGTGCTGCCAGTTTCCATGGAGACGCG
>NC_074666.1:99527968-99535468 GCF_029448725.1 Salvelinus fontinalis
CACACTTTCACCTGTTGTTGCTTCTCCTCTCTTTCTCTCTGGGTCCACTTTCCTCCTCCTTCCCTCTGTAGCACATGTCCGGTATTTCCTTCTGTCTCTCTCTCTCTTCCTCCCTTCTGTCTCTCTCTCTCTCTCGCTCTTCCTCCCTTCTGTCTCTCTCTCTCTTCCTCCCTTCTCTCTCTTCCTCCCTTCTCTCTCTTCTCTCTCTTCTCCCTTCTGTCTCTCTCTCTTCCTCCCTTCTCTCTCTTCTCCCTTCTGTCTCTCTCTTCCTCCCTTCTCTCTCTTCTCCCCTCTGTCTCTTCTCTCTCTTCTCCCTTATGTCTCTCTCTCTCTTCCTCCCTTCTCTCTCTTCTCTCTCTCTTCTCCCTTCTCTCTCTTCTTGGTTCTCCCTCTTCTCTCTCTTCCTCCCTTCTCTCTTATCTCTCTTCTCTCTTCTCTCTTCTCTCTTCTCTTTTCTCTCTCTTCTCTCTTCTCTCCTCTCTCTCTTCTCTCCTCTCTCCCTTCTCTCTTCTCTCTCTTCTCTCCTCTCTACCTACCCTCTCTCCTTTCTCCCTTCTCTATCTTCTCTCTCTTCTCTCCCTCTCCCAGGCCTCCTGCCTCTCTTAGATTATGTTTGGTTGTGTGTATATTGTGTGTTGTGGAGTTTCATGTTGTATGTGTTATATTGTGATCTTATGTATGAAATGTTATTGTTTATGTTTGTGTTGTGTAAAAACATTTGATTGTTGTGTGTTGAATTGCATGTTATACATGTCCTATTGTTTGGTTGTGTATCTTGTATTGTGTTGTTCTGTTGTTGTGTAATGTGTTGTTTTGTCTTGCATTGTGTATGCCTAAAGTATGTGTTTATCTCTATAACATGAGGTTATATAGTCATATCACTATAACATTAGTTTATACAGTCATATCACTATAACATTAGTTTATATAGTCATATCACTATAACATTAGTTTATATAGTCATATCACTATAACATTAGTTTATATAGTCATATCACTATAACATTAGTTTATATAGTCATATCACTATAACATTAGTTTATATAGTCATATCACTATAACATTAGTTTATATAGTCATATCTCAATAAAATGTTATAGTATAGGTAATATAGTAAATATTTAAAACAGTGTATAGTGTAGGTTATATAGTCATATCTTTATAACAGTATATAGTACAGGTTATATAGTCATATATCTATAACAGTATATAGTATAGGTTATATAGTCATATCTTTATAACATTATATAGTATAGGTTATATAGTCATATCTTTATAACAGTATATAGTTTACAGTCTAACCAGACGCCTAGGTATTTGTAGTTGTCCACGTATTCTAAGTCAGAACCCGTCTCTCTCGTCCAGAGTGGTGATGCTGGACGAGCGAGCAGGTGCGGGCAGCAATCGGTTGAATAGCATGCATTTAGTTTTACTTGTGTTTAAGAGCAGTTGGAGGCCACGGAAGGAGAGTTGTATGGCATTGAAGCTCGTCTGGAGATTAGTTAACACTGTGTCCAAAGAGGGGCCAGAAGTATACAGAATGGTGTCGTCTGCGTAGAGGTGGATCAGAGACTCACCAGCAGCAAGAGCAACATCATTGATATATACAGAGAAAAGAGTCGGCCCGAGGATTGAACCCTGTGGCACCCCCATAGAGACTGCCAGAGGTCCGGACAACAGGCCCTCCGATTTGACACACTGAACTCTATCAGAGAACTAGTTGGTAAACCAGGCGAGGCAATCATTTGAGAAACCACGGTTGTCGAGTCTGCCAATAAGAATGTGGCGATTGACAGAGTCGAAAGCCTCAGCCAGGTCGATGAATACGGCTGCACAGTAATGTCTCTTATCGATGGCAGTTATGATGTCGTTTAGGACCTTGAGCGTGGCTGTGTCTATGACTATATAACTATATGACTATATAACCTAAACCATTTAATGTTATGTAGATGTGACTTCATAATTCTATTGTATAATGTTAAATAGATGTGGCTATATAACCTAATGTAATAGAGATATGACTATATAAACTGTACAATATAATGTTATTGAGATGTGACTATATAGCCTGTACAATATAATATAATGTTATTGAGATGTGACTATATAACCTGTACAATATAATATAATGTTATTGAGATGTGACTATATAGCCTGTACAATATAATATAATGTTATTGAGATGTGACTATATAACCTGTACAATATAATGTTATTGAGATGTGACTATATAACCTGTACAATATAATGTTATTGAGATGTGACTATATAACCTGTACAATATAATGTTATTGAGATGTGACTATATAACCTGTACAATATAATGTTATTGAGATGTGACTATATAACCTGTACAATATAATGTTATTGAGATGTGACTATATAGCCTGTACAATATAATATAATGTTATTGAGATGTGACTATATAACCTGTACAATATAATGTTATTGAGATGTGACTATATAGCCTGTACTATATAATGTTATTGAGATGTGACTATATAACCTGTACAATATAATGTTATTGAGATGTGACTATATAACCTGTACAATATAATGTTATTGAGATGTGACTATATAGCCTGTACAATATAATATAATGTTATTGAGATGTGACTATATAGCCTGTACAATATAATGTTATTGAGATGTGACTATATAGCCTGTACTATATAATGTTATTGAGATGTGACTATATAGCCTGTACAATATAATATAATGTTATTGAGATGTGACTATATAACCTGTACAATATAATGTTATTGAGATGTGACTATATAGCCTGTACTATATAATGTTATTGAGATGTGACTATATAGCCTGTACAATATAATATAATGTTATTGAGATGTGACTATATAACCTGTACAATATAATGTTATTGAGATGTGACTATATAACCTGTACAATATAATGTTATTGAGATGTGACTATATAGCCTGTACTATATAATGTTATTGAGATGTGACTATATAACCTGTACTATATAATGTTATTGAGATGTGACTATATAGCCTGTACTATATAATGTTATTGAGATGTGACTATATAGCCTGTACTATATAATGTTATTGAGATGTGACTATATAGCCTGTACTATATAATGTTATGGAGATATGACTATATAACCTAAACCATTTAATGTTATGGAGATGTGACTACATCATTTTACTGTATAATGTTACATAGATATGGCTATATAACCTAATGTAATAGAGATATGACTATATAAACTGTACAATATAATGTTATTGAAATGTGATTATATAACCTATACTATATAATGTTACAGAGATATGACTATATAGCCTAATGTGGTTTGTTCTGAGATAGTTAACCAAATGCACAGGAAAAAAGTCTTTAAAAATATAGATTTATAATAACAAACAAAATGTATAGTCTAACGCATTGATAGTCCTGTGTGCAGACTGAGTGCTCAAGGTGTGTGTCTAGTTATCTAGTTACATGTCTAGTGATCTGCTGTTCCGGTACGATGGAAAGGGCCTTTTTCTTTGCTCCCTCTGTGCATGTTTGTTCTGTTTGTTTGTTTGTGTCTATGAGCGCGGTAGTTTTAGATGTTTGTCCTTTTATTTCCTCCCTCCCTCCCTCCCTCCCTCCCTCCCTCCCTCCCTCCCTCTCTCTCTTCCCCTCCCTCCCTCCCATTTTCCCTTTCTCCCTCCCTTTCTTCGCCTGTGTCTGACCACAGGATGTGTGATCCTGACCTGGGGGAAGGGATGGAGGGATGGAGAGAAGGAGGAAGATATGAAAGGAGGGAAAGAGAGGGAGGGTACGCTGCTCCTTTTGCTGTCGCCATGGGTACAGCCACCGCTAATAAAGACAACATCAGGGAGAACGAGAGAGAGAAACAGAGAAACAGAGAGGCAGAGAGAGAGCGAGAGCGAGAAACAGAGAGCGAGAGAGGAAGGGAGAGAGAGGGAGGGAGAGGAAGGGAGAAAGAGAGAGAGAGAGAGAGAGAGAGAGAAAGGAAGGAAGGAAGGACGGAAGGAAGGAAGGAAGGACGGACGGAAGGAAGGAAGGAAGGAAGGAAGGAAGGAAGGAAGGAAGGAAGGAAGGAAAACTGAGAGAAACAGAGAGAAACAGAGAGCGAGAGAGGAAGGGAGAGGGAGGGAGAGGAAGGGAGAAAGAGAGTGAGAGAGAGTGAGAGAGTGAGAGAGAGAGAGAGAGAGAGAGTGAGAGAGAGAGAGAGAGAGAGAGAGAGAGAGAGAGAGAGAGAGAGAGAGAGAGAGAGAGAGAGAGAGAGAGAGAGAGAGAGAGAGAGAGAGAGAGAGAAAGAAAGGAAGGAAGGAAGGAAGGAAGGAAGGAAGGAAGGAAAACAGAGAGAAACAGAGAGAAACAGAGAAACAGAGAGCGAGAGACTACACCACTGGTGTGTACTGTTAGAGTCAGTGACCCTGACCCTGGTCTATAGTAGTACACTACCCTATGGACCCTGGTCTAAAGTAGTACACTACCCTATGGACCCTGGTCTAAAGTAGTACACTACCCTATGGACCCTGGTCTAAAGTAGTACTCTACCCTATGGACCCTGGTCTAAAGTAGTACACTACCCTATGGACCCTGGTCTAAAGTAGTACACTACCCTATGGACCCTGGTCTATAGTAGTACACTACCCTATGGACCCTGGTCTAAAGTAGTACACTACCCTATGGACCCTGGTCTAAAGTAGTACACTACCCTATGGACCCTGGTCTAAAGTAGTACTCTACCCTATGGACCCTGGTCTAAAGTAGTACACTACCCTATGGACCCTGGTCTAAAGTAGTACACTACCCTATGGACCCTGGTCTATAGTAGTACACTACCCTATGGACCCTGGTCTATAGTAGTGCACTACCCTATGGACCCTGGTCTAAAGTAGTACACTACCCTATGGACCCTGGTCTATAGTAGTACACTACCCTATGGACCCTGGTCTATAGTAGTACACTACCCTATGGACCCTGGTCTAAAGTAGTACACTACCCTATGGACCCTGGTCTAAAATAGTGCACTACCCTATGGACCCTGGTCTAAAGTAGTACACTACCCTATGGACCCTGGTCTAAAGTAGTACACTACCCTATGGACCCTGGTCTAAAGTAGTGCACTACCCTATGGACCATGGTCTATAGTAGTGCACTACCCTATGGACCCTGGTCTAAAGTAGTACACTACCCTATGGACCCTAGTCTATAGTAGTACACTACCCTATGGACCCTGGTCTATAGTAGTACACTACCCTATGGACCCTGGTCTATAGTAGTACATTACCCTATGGACCCTGGTCTATAGTAGTACATTACCCTATGGACCCTGGTCTAAAGTAGTTTACTACCCCTATGGACCCTGGTATAAAGTAGTGCACTACCCTATGGACCCTGGTCTATAGTAGTACACTACCCTATGGACCCTGGTCTAAAGTAGTGTACTACCCTATGGACCCTGGTCTATAGTAGTACACTACCCTATGGACCCTGGTCTATAGTAGTACACTACCCTATGGACCCTGGTCTATAGTAGTACACCACCCTATGGACCCTGGTCTAAAGTAGTGTACTACCCTATGGACCCTGGTCTATAGTAGTACACCACCCTATGGACCCTGGTCTAAAGTAGTGTACTACCCTATGGACCCTGGTCTATAGTAGTACACCACCCTATGGACCCTGGTCTAAAGTAGTGTACTACCCTATGGACCCTGGTCTATAGTAGTGCACTACCCTATGGACCCTGGTCTAAAGTAGTGTACTACCCTATGGACCCTGGTCTAAAGTAGTGTACTACCCTATGGACCCTGGTCTATAGTAGTGCACTACCCTATGGACCCTGGTCTAAAGTAGTGTACTACCCTATGGACCCTGGTCTAAAGTAGTGTACTACCCTATGGACCCTGGTCTATAGTAGTGCACTACCCTATGGACCCTGGTCTATAGTAGTGCACTACCCTATGGACCCTGGTCTAAAGTAGTGTACTACCCTATGGACCCTGGTCTATAGTAGTGCACTACCCTATGGACCCTGGTCTAAAGTAGTACACTACCCTATGGACCCTGGTCTATAGTAGTACACTACCGTATGGACCCTGGTCTATAGTAGTACACTACCCTATGGACCCTGGTCTATAGTAGTACACTACCCTATGGACCCTGGTCTATAGTAGTGCACTACCCTAGGGACCCTGGTCTATAGTAGTACATTACCCTATGGACCCTGGTCTAAAGTAGTACACTACCCTATGGACCCTGGTCTAAAGTAGTACACTACCCTATGGACCCTGGTCTAAAGTAGTACACTACCCTATGGACCCTGGTCTATAGTAGTACACTACCCTATGGACCCTGGTCTATAGTAGTACACTACCCTATGGACCCTGGTCTATAGTAGTACACTACCCTATGGACCCTGGTCTATAGTAGTACACTACCCTATGGACCCTGGTCTATAGTAGTACATTACCCTATGGACCCTGGTCTAAAGTAGTACACCACCCTATGGACCCTGGTCTATAGTAGTGCACTACCCTATGGACCCTGGTCTAAAGTAGTGCACTACCCTATGGACCCTGGTCTATAGTAGTGCACTACCCTATGGACCCTGGTCTATAGTAGTACACTACCCTATGGACCCTGGTCTATAGTAGTACACTACCCTATGGACCCTGGTCTATAGTAGTACACTACCCTAGGGACCCTGGTCTATAGTAGTACACTACCCTATGGACCCTGGTCTAAAGTAGTGTACTACCTTATGGACCCTGGTCTATAGTAGTACACTACCCTATGGACCCTGGTCTATAGTAGTACACTACCCTATGGACCCTGGTCTATAGTAGTGTACTACCCTATGGACCCTGGTCTATAGTAGTACATTACCCTATGGACCCTGGTCTAAAGTAGTACACTACCCTATGGACCCTAGTCTATAGTAGTACATTACCCTATGAACCCTGGTCTAAAGTAGTACATTACCCTATGGACCCTGGTCTAAAGTAGTGCACTACCCTATGGACCCTGGTCTATAGTAGTACATTACCCTATGGACCCTGGTCTATAGTAGTACATTACACTATGGACCCTGGTCTATAGTAGTACACTACCCTATGGACCCTGGTCTAAAGTAGTACACTACCCTATGGACCCTGGTCTATAGTAGTGCACTACCCTATGGACCCTGGTCTATAGTAGTACACTACCCTATGGACCCTGGTCTAAAGTAGTGCACTACCCTATGGACCCTGGTCTATAGTAGTGCACTACCCTATGGACCCTGGTCTATAGTAGTACACTACCCTATGGACCCTGGTCTAAAATAGTACACCACCCTAGGGACCCTGGTCTATAGTAGTACACTACCCTATGGACCCTGGTCTATAGTAGTACATTACCCTATGGACCCTGGTCTATAGTAGTGCACTACCCTATGGACCCTGGTCTAAAGTTGTACACTACCTATGGACCCTGGTCTATAGTAGTACATTACCCTATGGACCCTGGTCTAAA
>NC_074666.1:99540468-99587221 GCF_029448725.1 Salvelinus fontinalis
GGGTAGGCCGTCATTGTAAATAAGAATTTGTTCTTAACTGACTTGCCTAGTTAAATAAATTAAAATTCACTTGGATCAAAAAGGACAGAAAAGAGGAGGGACTAACCTGGGGTGTATTCATTAGTGCACACCGTAGCAAACCCTGATAATATGTTTCGCTATGGACAATGTTTATGCAACGAAAATGAGAGCTTTCAGGTGGCTTTGATTCCTAGTGAATAAACCCCTGAATTTGTATAATGAGAAACAGTGATTTTTGTTGCAAAGTGTTTTGCTGCGGTATGGACTAATGAAGGCAGCCCATGTTTTGTATTGTTTTGGACCTCAGGAGGTTATGGGAAGAGTAGCTGTTGTTGGTAAAATGCTAATATGAATCATAATGAACTGAAACACCAAACATTGTTTCTAAACTACTCTTTCCTGTCTCCTCCCTGGTCCTCCAACGGCCCATAATCCACTGGTCCTCCTCACTGTGAAAAATGACAGTTGGAACCCATCAACAAGGTATGTTCTTCTCCCCTGAACACATGTGTGTGTGTGTGTGTGTGTGTGTGTGTGTGTGTGTGTGTGTGTGTGTGTGTGTGTGTGTGTGTGTGTGTGTGTGTGTGTGTGTGTGTGTGTGTGTGTGTGTGTGTGTGTGTGTGTGTGTGTGTGTGTGTGTGTGTGTGTGTGTGTGTGTGTGTGTGTGTGTGTAGAGACAGAGAGACATGATAAAAGAGGAGCAGGTGTCAAATCACCAGTTAACCAGCCTTGACTCTGCTGTCAGATCTCAGTGGGCACAGTCCATCTCCTGTGTCTGCTCTCTGCTCTAGTGTTAAATGACACACACACACCACACCACACACAGACAGACACTTTGTTATTTTCATCAGCTTAATAAGAGGTTCTTCATTTCATATTCATGTCAATCATTTTGTCCTGCATGACTGTCTTTGTCTCTGATTAGAATCATGATTGCGGAGGGAGGGAGGGAGGGAGGGAGGGAGGGAGGGAGGGAGGGAGGGAAGGAGGGAGGGAGGGAGGGAGGGAGGGAGGGAGGGGAAGTTGAAAAGAAAACAATGTTCATAAATATTATCATTCCCTTAAGCGTTGTCATTCCAAACTCATATGACCTTCATCCTCTCTCTCTCTCTCTCTCTCTCTCTCTCTCTCTCTCTCTCTCTCTCTCTCTCTCTCTCTCTCTCTCTCTCTCTCTCTCTCTCTCTCTCTCTCTCTCTCTCTCTCTCTCTCTCTCTCTCTCTCTCTCTCTCTCTCCCTCTCTCTCCCCATATCTCTCTCACCCCATCTCCTAGAGATAGCTTTCAATAAATATTGTATGATTTCCTTGTGTGTTGGTTAATTCATAAGCAGTTTGTCCAGTTGACTGAGCCTGCTTTAGCCTCACATGAAATATATATATATATATATATATATACACAGTTGAAGTCGGAAGTTTAAATACACCTTAGCCAAATACATTTTAACTCAGTTTTTCACAATTCCTGACATTTAATCCTAGTAAAAATTCCCTGTCTTAGGTCAGTTAGGATCACCACTTATTATAAGAATGTGAAATGTCAGAATAATAGTAGAGAGAATTATTTATTTCAGCTTATATTTCTTTCATCACATTCCAAGTGGGTCAGAAGTTTACATACACTCAATTAGTATTTGGTAGCATTGCCTTTAAATTGTTTAACTTGGGTCAAACGTTTCGGGTAGCCTTCCACAAGCTTCTCACAAAAAGTTGGGTGAATTTTGACACATTCCTCCTGACAGAGCTGGTGTAACTGAGTCAGGTTTGTAGGCCTCCTTGCTCGCACATGCTTTTTCAGTTCTGCCCACACATTTTCTATGTGATTGAGGTCAGGGCTTTGTGATGGCCACTCCAATACCTTGACTTTGTTGTCCTTAAGCCATTTTGCCACAACTTTGGAAGTATGCTTTTCATTGTTCATTTGGAGACCCATTTGCGACCAAGCTTTAACTTCCTGACTGATGTCTTGAGATGTTGCTTCAATAATTCCACATAATTTTCCCTACCTCATGATGCCATCTATTTTGTGAAGTGCACCAGTCCCTCCTGCAGCAAAGCACCCCCACAACATGTTGCTGCCACCCCCGTTCTTCACGGTTGGGATGGAGTTCTTTGGCTTGCAAGCCTCCCCCTTTTTCCTCCAAACATAACGATGCTCATTATGGCCAAACAGTTTTATTTTTGTTTCATCAGAGGACATTTTTCCAAAAACGTTGTCCCCATGTGCAGTTGCAAACCGTAGTCTGGCTTTTTTATGGCGGTTTTGGAGCAGTGGCTTCTTCCTTGCTGAGCGGCCTTTCAGGTTATGTTGATATAGGACTCTTTTTACTGTGGATATAGATACTTTGTATCTGTTTCCTCCAGCAACTTCACAAGGTCCTTTGCTGTTGTTCTGGGATTTTCGCACCAAAGTGCGTTCATCTCTAGGAGACAGAACGCGTCTCCTTCCTGAGCGTTATGACGGCTGCGTGGTCCCATGGTGTTTATACTTGAGTACTATTGTTTGTACAGATGAACGTGGTACCTTCAGGCATTTGGAAATTGCTCCCAATGATGAACCAGAATTTTTCTGAGGTCTTGGCTGAGTTCTTTTGAAGAGGCACTGAGTTTGAAGGTATTTCTTGAAATACATCCACAGGTACACCTCCAATTGACTCAAATTATGCCAATTAGCCTATCAGAAGCTTCTAAAGCCATGACATCGTTTTCTGGAATTTTCCAAGCTGTTTAAAGGCACAGTCAACTTAATGTATGTAAACTTCTGACCCACTGGAATTGTAGTACAGTGAATTATAAGTGAAATAATCTGTCTGTAAACAATTGTTGGAAAATGTCCTAACCTACTTGCCAAAATTATAGTTTGGAGTGGTTGAAAATAAGTTTTAATGACTCCAACCTAAGTGTAAGTAAACTTCCGACTTCTACTGTATATATATATATATAAAGAGAGAGAAAGAGGAGAGAGAGGAAAGAGAGGGAGAGAGAGAGAGAGGAGAGAGAGAGGAAAAAGAGGAAAAGAGAGAGAGGAGAGACAGAGAGGAGAGAGAGAGGAATAAGAGGGAGAGAGACAGAAAGAGAGGAGAGCGAGAGAGAGAGGAAAAAGAGGGAGAGCGAGGAAAGAGAGGGAGAGAGAAGTTAGATGAGTTTGTAATGAAGGTGTTTCTCTGTACTGCTGATTGCTACAGGGAATGAGGATGTTTACAAAGTCAAAATAGGACTGTGAAAAGAAAAATCGAAAGAACGTTGACGCGTATTGTGGGCACACGCTGATGACGTCAGGGAGTTGTGCTGAGATGAGTCATCGTGTGTCTGTGTTCATAACCGAGTGGGAAGGCGGTAATTACCTGTTGTGATGTAGGACATACCAGTTGGATGCATTCACATGCTTTGAACTCGTTGAGAAATGCTGATTGGCTAATGGGAAACAAGCTGCGTCTACCATAAACAAAAAATACAGCTTATCATGCTAACAAATTACAGTGTTCAAAAAAACATATTTAATAGATTGTTTTTTATAAATAGTGTTGTGTTGTTGCATTTAACTGCCGAAAATACTGTTATCCAGGTCCTTTCCTTAGTAGGTGACGTCAGAGTGTGGGAAAAGTGGAACCTCAGGGATGATAGATGAGATTCTCAGTAGTAATTATCAGTTGGAGGGGCATTAAAGGGGGGAGGAGGGAGGGAAGAGAATGAAGGAGGGGGAGAGAGAGGGGGAAGAGGAGGAGGGAAGGAGGGAAGATATTTGTGTTCCTCCTCTGAAAAATGAAGTATACTGTCACTACCTCACAGTCTAACGATGCTATTCACTAGTCTGACGATGCTGTACACTAGTCTGACGATGCTATTCACTAGTCTGACGATGCTATTCACTAGTCTGACGATGCTATACACTAGTCTGACGATGCTATACACTAGTCTAACGATGATATACACTAGTCTGACGATGCTATACACTAGTCTAACGATGATATACACTAGTCTAACGATGATATACACTAGCCTGACGATGCTATAAACTAGTCTGATGATGCTATTCACTAGTCTGACGATGCTATACACTAGTCTGACGATGCTATACACTAGCCTGACGATGCTATACACTAGTCTGACGATGCTGTACACTAGTCTGACGAGATGCTATACACTAGTCTGACGATGCTATACACTAGTCTGACGATGCTATACACTAGTCTGACGATGCTATACACTAGTCTGACGATGCTATACACTAGTCTGACGATGCTGTACACTAGTCTGATGATGCTGTACACTAGTCTGACGAGATGCTATACACTAGTCTGACGATGCTATACACTAGTCTGACGATGCTATACACTAGTCTGACGATGCTGTACACTAGTCTGATGATGCTGTACACTAGTCTGATGATGCTGTACACTAGTCTGACGAGATGCTATACACTAGTCTGACGATGCTATACACTAGTCTGACGATGCTATACACTAGTCTGACGATGCTATTCACTAGTTTGACGATGCTGTACACTAGTCGGGCGATGCTGTACACTAGTCTGACGATGCTGTACACTAGTCTGACGATGCTATACACTAGTCTGACGATGCTATACACTAGTCTGACGATGCTATACACTAGTCTGACGATGCTATTCACTAGTCTGACGATGCTATACACTAGTCTGACGATGCTATACACTAGTCTGACGATGCTATTCACTAGTCTGACGATGCTATACACTAGTCTGACGATGCTATTCACTAGTCTGACGATGATATTCACTAGTCTGACGATGCTATACACTAGTCTGACGATGCTATTCACTAGTCTGACGATGCTATACACTAGTCTGATGATGCTATACACTAGTCTGACGAAAAAACAGGAAGTCTTCTGCAAACGCAATTACCTTAAAAAAAATGGGAATTGAGTGTAATCCTTCCATCCATCCATCTCCCTTCTTTCGTATCTAATATATCTCCTTTTCCATCCATCCTTCTCCCTTCTTTCGTATCTAATATATCTCCCTTTCCATCCATCCATCTCCCTTCTTTCGTATCTAATATATCTCCCTTTCCATCCATCCATCTCCCTTCTTTCGTATCTAATATATCTCCTTTTCCATCCATCCTTCTCCCTTCTTTCGTATCTAATATATCTCCCTTTCCATCCATCCATCTCCCTTCTTTCGTATCTAATATATCTCCCTTTCCATCCATCCATCTCCCTTCTTTCGTATCTAATATATCTCCCTTTCCATCCATCCATCTCCCTTCTTTCGTATCTAATATATCTCCTTTTCCATCCATCCTTCTCCCTTCTTTCGTATCTAATATATCTCCCTTTCCATCCATCCATCTCCCTTCTTTCGTATCTAATATATCTCCCTTTCCATCCATCCATCTCCCTTCTTTCATATCTAATATATCTCCCTTTCCATCCATCCTTCTCTCTTCTTTCGTATCCTTTAAATCTCCCTTTCCATCTCACCTTTTCTTCCCTATGAGACTCCTATTAGCTCCCAGTCAGACCTAATGCCTAGCCTTGAGCTCAGTGGCCTAACACAGTCTCTTCTTCTCCTTCTCCTTCTTTTTTCCCAATGTTTTTTCAATTTATTTAACCTTTGTTTTACAAGGAAAGTCAGTTAAGAACAAATTATTACTTACAATGACGGACTACCTCGGCCAAACCCTGATGATGTTGGGCCAATTGTGCGCCACCCTATGGGACTCCCAATCACGGCCGGATGTGATGCAGCCTGGATTCAAACCAGGGACTGCAGTGACGGCTCTTGCACTGAGATGCAGTGCCTTAGATCTCTGCGCCACTCGGGACACTCCTTCTTCTCCTTCTTCTTTTCCTTCTTCTTCTTCTTCTTCATCTCCTTCTTCTTCTACTTCTCCTTCTTCTTCTTCTTCTTCTTCTTCATCTCCTTCTTCTTCTACTTCATCTCCTTCTTCTTCTACTTCTCCTTCTTCTTCATCTCCTTCTTCTTCATCTTCTTCTCCTTCTTCTTTTTCTTCTACTTCTCCTTCTTCTTCATCTCCTTCTTCTTCTTCTTCATCTCCTTCTTCATCTCCTTCTTCTACTTCTCCTTCTTCTTCTTCTTCTTCTTCTTCTTCTTCATCTCCTTCTTCTTCTTCTTTATCTCCTTCTTCTTCATCTCCTTCTTCTTCTACTTCTCCTTCTTCTTCTTCTTCTTCTTCTTCTTCTTCTCCTTCTTCTTTTTCTTCTACTTCTCCTTCTTCTACTTCTCCTTCTTCTTCTTCATCTCCTTCTTCTTCTACTTCATCTCCTTCTTCTTCTTCTTCATCTCCTTCTTCTTCTATTTCTCCTTCTTCTTCTTCTTCATCTCCTTCTTCTTCTACTTCTCCTTCTTCTTCTCCTTCTTCATCTCCTTCTTCTTCTTCTTCTTCATCTTCTTCTCCTTCTTCTTCATCTCCTTCTTCTTCTTCTTCTACTTCTCCTTCTTCTTCTTCTTCTTCTTCTTCTTCTCCTTCTTCTACTTCTCCTTCTTCTTTTTCTTCTTCATCTCCTTCTTCTTCTACTTCATCTCCTTCTTCTTCTTCTTCATCTCCTTCTTCTTCTACTTCTTCTTCTTCATCTCCTTCTACTTCTCCTTCTTCTTCTCCTTCTTCATCTCATTCTTCTTCTTCTTCTTCATCTTCTTCTCCTTCTTCTTTTTCTTCTACTTCTCCTTCTTCTTCATCTCCTTCTTCTTCTTCTTCTACTTCTCCTTCTTCTTCATCTTCTTCTCCTTCTTCTTTTTCTTCTACTTCTTCATCTTCTTCTCCTTCTTCTTCTCCTACTTCTTCAGCGCTGTGTTCCAAATGGAACCCTGTTCTCCTGTTTAGTGCAATTATTTTGACCAGGTTTCATACATAGGGAATAGGGTGCCGTTTACTGACGCAGTCAGATCCACTGTCTCGTGGACTAGCCGAGGGGCGTCGCTGGAGATCAGTTGAGATCAGAGTCTCTGATTACGTTTCTGGCCAGATCAATAGAGGATCAATAGAGGATCAATAGAGGATCAATGGAGGATCAATAGAGGATCAATAGAGGCTCAATGGAGGATCAATAGAGGATCAATAGAGGATCAATGGAGGATCAATAGAGGATCAATGGAGGATCAATAGAGGATCAATAGAGGATCAATGGAGGATCAATTTAGGGTCAATAGAGGATCAATAGAGGATCAATGGAGGATCAATAGAGGATCAATGGAGGATCAATAGAGGATCAATGGAGGATCAATAGAGGATCAATAGAGGAATGGGGGGGGGGGGGGGTTCACCCAGGGATCCATACAAGCTAGAACCTCTACTGGTCCTGGGGCTCTGTGGGGTCTGTTTGTGTTTGTGAACAGAGCCCCAGGAACAGCTTGCTTAGGGGACTCTTCTCCAGGTTCATCTCTCTGTAGGTGATGGCTTTGTTATGGAATGTTTAGGAATCGCTTGCTTCCTCTCTCTCTTCTCTCTTCTCTCTTCTCTCTTCTCTCTCTCCTCTCTCTTCTCTCATTCTTTCTCTCTCTTTCTCTCTCCTCTCTCTTCTCTCTCTCTATCCCCGTCTCTCTCTCTATAGGGTGTGCTGGCCAGGCTAACTGACTGTCTATTGTGTCGGTGGTCGTGTCGCTCATGTCTGTTGTGGTGTTGGGAGTGCTGCTTTCCGCCCAGTGATGAGGAGGTGGAGATACTGGGACCCTTCCCTGCTCAGACCCCCTCCTGGCTGTGAGTTAACACACACATAAACACACACACGTGCATGGACACACACATAAACGCACAAGCGGACGGACGGCCGCACAGACACACACACACACACAAACAGACATGCATGAACGAAAGCACACTCACGCACACATGCCCACATGCACACATGCACACAACGTTCACTTGTCCAGTTGTGTTAGATCAGTCTCAGGAAGTAGAAGGATACACTTTTTAATTATTACCAGGTCTGTCAATGCCCCCTATTCTGTGCTGTAATGGAACAGTCCAAACCCCCCTGTTCTGTGGTGTAATGGAACAGTCAAATCCCCCTGTTCTGTGGTGTAATGGAACAGTCCAACCCCCATGATCTGTGGTGTAATGGAACAGTCCAACCCCCATGTTCTGTGGTGTAATGGAACAGTCAAATCCCCCTGTTCTGTGGTGTAATGGAACAGTCCAACCCCCATGATCTGTGGTGTAATGGAACAGTCCAACCCCCATGTTCTGTGGTGTAATGGAACAGTCCAACCCCCATGTTCTGTGGTGTAATGGGACAGTCCAAACCCCCCTGTTCTGTGGTGTAATGGAACAATCCAAACCCCCCCTGTTCTGTGGTGTAATGGAACAGTCCAACCCCCATGTTCTGTGGTGTAATGGAACAGTCAAATCCCCCTGTTCTGTGGTGTAATGGAACAGTCCATATCCCATGTTCTGCTAGTCTCTCTAGGGACCTGATGTTGACGTCAGCACTCTGGGTGAGCTCATTCTGTGGTTGAGAGGGTGTGTGTGTGACAGAGACTGAAGCATTGCTCTACTGATTAAGATAGACATGTTGGACACACACACACACACACACACACACACACACACACACACACACACACACACACACACACACACACACACACACACACACACACACACACACACACACTGTACCGATACTGTTGTCTCTCAGGAGTAGTAACAGCATAGCATGTGATACAGACCATATACTAGTATTAATCTGATTATTATCATGGAGACTCAGTCTGTGATACAGACCATATACTAGTATTAACCTGAGTATTATCATGGAGACTCAGTCTGCCTCCCAAATGAAACACTAGTTTCTAAATAGTGCACTTATTTTGACCAGAGGCCTATTGACTCTTATAAAAACATGAGGTGTCTCTGTCCGCCTCCACCCACCCCAGCTCTCTATTGGTTTCACCTAAGTTCATTTCCCTCTTCTCTTCTCTTCTCCCTCCATCCTCTCCTAAAGCCATGTGTTTTAGATTACCCTGTTACCTTGACAACTATCTCCCTGCGAGCTGTCGCCATGGACACAAAGGGTCCTTGATGATCCCTAAGGGATGGCTGGGAATTAGGTGTCCAGTACAAAGTCCTGACTAGAATTATATGTCCTGACAAACAGAAAGGAGGGAGGGAATGAGGAAGGGATGGTAGGGATGGATGGAAGGAAAGGATGGATGGAGGGAGGGAGGGAGAGAGAGAGAGAGAGAGAGAGAGAGAGAGAGAAAGAGAGGGAGGGAGGGAGGGAGGGAGGGAGGGAGGGAGGGAGGGAGGGAGGGAGGGAGCGAGAGAGCGAGAGAGAGAGAGAGGGAAAACAATAAAATGAGTAAAACATGTTTGTGCAGATTCCTCTCAGCGTTGGCCAGTGATGTTAAAGGGGCAATCCGCGATTCCCAACACAACAAGCGGTCACCTCGTCACCTGTTTTGGTAAACAGCTGAGAGGCTGAGGCTGGAGAACTGGATGTAACAATCCCTGATGGCTCATTTAATGCTGTTTTAATACAACTAAACTCCCTCTGAACAGAACAGGAGCCCCAGACAGGATGCAGTCTCATGTTATCATATCCTGACTGACTACCGTCATTACACTGCAGTACAATGTGTTCATTTGTGTGTGTGTGTGTGTGTGTGTGTGTGTGTGTGTGTGTGTGTGTGTGTGTGTGTGTGTGTGTGTGTGTGTGTGTGTGTGTGTGTGTGTGTGTGTGTGTGTGTGTGTGTGTGTGTGTGTGTGTGTGTGTGTGTGTGTGTGTGCGATGATTTTTGTGACGGCAGAGACAAATGGAATAATAGGCGACATGGAAAAATAAGGACAAGGACCTGTTATCAGGAGAAGACGTGTCTGTTCCTACAGAAGGACATGTCATCAGGAGAAGATGTGTCTGTTCCTACGGAAGAACATGACATCGGGAGAAGATGTGTCTGTTCCCACAGAAGGACATGTCATCAGGGGAAGACATGTCTGTTCCCACAGAAGGACGTGACATCGGGAGAAGATATGTCTGTTCCTACAGAAGGACATGTCATCAGGGGAAGATGTGTCTGTTCCTACAGAAGGACATGGCATCAGGAGAAGATGTGTCTGTTCCCACAGAAGGACATGTCATAGGAAAAGATGTGTCTGTTCCTACAGAAGGACATATCATCAGGAAAAGATGTGTATGTTCCTACAGAAGGACATGTCATCAGGAGAAGATGTGTCTGTTCCTACGGAAGAACATGACATCGGGAGAAGATGTGTCTGTTCCCACAGAAGGACATGTCATCAGGAGAAGACGTGTCTGTTCCTACAGAAGGACATGTCATCAGGAGAAGACGTGTCTGTTCCTACAGAAGGACATGTCATCAGGAGAATGAGAAGATGTGTCTGTTCCTACAGAAGGACATGTCATCAGGAGAATGAGAAGATGTGTCTGTTCCCACAGAAGGACATGTCATCAGGAGAAGATGTGGCTCACTAAATGAAGTGTCAGTAGTTATTAGAGATATTCTGATATAAATTGTCAGTAGTTATCAGAGATATTCTGGTGTAAAGTGTCAGTAGTTATCAGAGATATTCTGATATAAATTGTCAGTAGTTATCAGAGATATTCTGATATAAATTGTCAGTGGTTATCAGAGATATTCTGGTGTAAAGTGTCAGTGGTTATCAGAGATATTCTGATATAAATTGTCAGTAGTTATCAGAGATATTCTGATATAAATTGTCAGTAGTTATCAGAGATATTCTGATATAAATTGTCAGTGGTTATCAGAGATATTCTGGTGTAAAGTGTCAGTAGTTATCAGAGATATTTTAGTGTAAAGTGTCAGTAATTATCAGAGATATTCTGGTGTAAAGTGTCAGTAATTATCAGAGATATTCTGGTGTAAAGTGTCAGTGTCACGTTCCTGACATGTTTTCCTTTGTTTTGTATTTATTTTAGTTGGTCAGGGCGTGAGTTGGGTGGGTTGTCTATGGTTGATTCTCTATGTTGGGATTTTGTGTTCGGCCTGGTATGATTCTCAATCAGAGACAGCTGTCAATCGTTGTCCCTGATTGAGAATCATACTTAGGCAGCCAGGGTTTCACTTGTGTTTTGTGGGTGTTTGTTCCTGTGGAGGTTTTGTTGCCACACAGGACGGTTTCGGTTTTGTCACGTTGGTTGTTTTTGTATTTTGAAGTGTTTTTGTTGATTTTCATTAAAAGAATGAACACTAACCACTCTGCGTTTTGGTCCCCACCTTCTGTCAGCGAGGACAGCCGTAACAGAAACACCCACCACAAGAGGACCAAGCGGAGTGGAGAAGGGCAGCGACAGCAGCAGAGACAGACAGAGGAATAGACATGGGAAGACGTCTTGAACGGCAAGGGTTGTATGAGGGTACGCGGCTAGCACGAGAGGCTCACCCAAAAATGTCTTGGGGGGGGGGGGGGGGGGGGGGGAGGCTAAAGGGGAGTGTGGCGAAGCCGGGTTTGATACCTGAGCCAACTCCCCGGGCTTACCGTGGAGTGAGAGGGTGTCGTACTGGTCAGACACCGTGTTATGCGGTGGAGCGCACGGTGTCCCCAGTACACGTGCTTAGCCCAGTGCGGGCTATTCCACCTTGCCGCACTGGTAGGGCTAGGTTGGGCATCGAGCCGGGTGCCATGAAGCCGGCCCAACATATCTGGCCTCCAGTACGTCTCCTCGGGCCGGCGTACATGGCACCAGCCTTACAGGTGGTGTCCCCGGTTCGCCTGCATAGCCCAGTGCGGGCTATTCCACCTCGCCGCACTGGCAGGGCTACGGGGACCATTCAACCTGGTAAGGTTGGGGAGGCTCGGTGCTCAAGAGCGCGTGTCCTCCTTCACGGTCCGGTATATCCGGTGCCACCTTCCCACCCCAGCCCAGTACCATCACCACGCACCAGGCTTCCAGTGCGTTTCCAGAGCCCTGTTCCTCCTCCACGCACTCTCCCTGTGGTGCGTGTCTCCAGCCCAGTGCCTCCAGTTCCGGCACCACGCACCAGGCCTACTGTGCGCCTCAGCAGGTCAGAGTCGGCCGTCTGCCCAACGCCGCCTGCGCTGCTTGCCTGCTCAGCGCTGCCCGAACTGTCTGCCTTCCCAGCGCTGTCTGAACTGCCTGCCTGCCCAGCGTGGTCTGAACTGTCTGCCTGCCCAGCGCTGCCCGTCAGTCCCGAGCCTTCAGAGCCGTCCAGCCAGGACCAGCCAGTGCCGCCCAGCCAGGACCAGCCAGAGCCGTCCAGCCAGGACCAGCCAGAGCCGTCCAGCCAGGACCAGCCAGAGCCGTCCAGCCAGGACCAGCCGTCCAGCCAGGACCAGCCAGAGCCAGCAAGCCAGGAGCTGCCAGAGCCTTCCGCCAGCCAGGATCCGCCAGAGCCAGCCGCCAGCCAGGATCCGCCAGAGCCAGCCGCCAGCCAGGATCCGCCAGAGCCAGCCGCCAGCCAGGATCCGCCAGAGCCAGCCGCCAGCCAGGATCCGCCAGAGCCAGCCGCCAGCCAGGATCCGCCAGAGCCAGCCGCCAGCCAGGATCCGCCAGAGCCAGCCAGGATCCGCCAGAGCCAGCCAGGATCCGCCAGAGCCAGCCAGGATCCGCCAGAGCCAGCCAGCCAGGATCCACCAGAGCCAGCCAGCCAGGATCCGCCCCTCAGTCCGGTGCTGCCCCTCAGTCCGGTGCTGCCCCTCAGTCCGGTGCTGCCCCTCAGTCCGGTGCTGCTCCTCAGTCTGTTACTGCCCTTGGAATAGTGGGATTGACATGGAGGGTGGATATTGGGAGGAGGCCACGGAAGCGGGGGTTGACTATGGTGGGGTGGGGACCACGACCAGCGCCAGAGCCGCCACCGTGGACAAACGCCCACCCAGACCCCCCCTAGACTTTGTGCTGGTGCGCCCGGAGTTCGCACCTTAAGGGGGGGGTTCTGTCACGTTCCTGACCTGTTTTCCTTTGTTTTGTATTTATTTTAGTTGGTCAGGGCGTGAGTTGGGTGGGTTGTCTATGGTTGATTTTCTTTGTTGGGATTTTGTGTTCGGCCTGGTATGGTTCTCAATCAGAGACAGCTGTCAATCGTTGTCCCTGATTGAGAATCATACTTAGGCAGCCAGGGTTTCACTTGTGTTTTGTGGGTGTTTGTTCCTGTGGAGGTTTTGTTGCCACCCAGGACGGTTTCGATTTTGTCACGTTGGTTGTTTTTGTTGATTTTCATTAAAAGAATGAACACTAACCACTCTGCGTTTTGGTCCCCACCTTCTGTCAGCGAGGACAGCCGTAACAGTCAGTAGTTATCAGAGATATTCTGGTGTAAAGTGTCAGTGGTTATTAGAGATATTCTGTTGTAAAGTGTCAGTAGTTATCAGAGATATTCTGGTGTAAAGTGCCAGTAGTTATCAGAGATATTCTACATCAGCTGCATAGTGGCTGCATCCCATTTAATAATAAGGTGGGTGCTTATACTTGTCCTATTTAAAATGTTTATTTTGCATGTCTCAACTCCCCCTCTGCCAGGATCAGCCATTATCAACGGTGACCCTGGAGCATTTAGGGTGAAGTGCAGTCGTGCAAAGTACTTAAGTAAAAATATTTAAAAGTACTACTTGTCAGCCCTCAAGTTTTCAAGAAATGTCACTTTCTAAAAACAGAAATCATCCCCGATGCTGCTGCGTTTTGCTTCTGTTTCTATTTTTGATAAAGCACTTCGATTTTATTTTGTTACTTAAGTATATTTAAAACCAAATAGTTTTACTCAAATATAGCTTTACTGGGTGACTTTCACTTAAGTCATTTTCTATAAAGGTATCTTTACTTTTTCTCAAGTCTGCGCAAGGGCACATTGACAGATTTTTCTTCTTGTTGGCTCGAGGACTCGAGCTAGTGACCTTTGGGTTCCTGGCCCCACGCTCTAACCGCTAGGCTACCTGCCACCCCTCCACTCTAACCGCTAGGCTACCTGCCACCCCTCCACTCTAACCGCTAGGCTACCTGCCACCCCTCCACTCTAACCGCTAGGCTACCTGTCACCCCTCCACTCTAACCGCTAGGCTACCTGCCACCCCTCCACTCTAACCGCTAGGCTACCTGCCACCCCTCCACTCTAACCGCTAGGCTACCTGTCACCCCTCCACTCTAACCGCTGTGTTTACAGACTATCGCTCATGTAAACAATCAGTTAATCCTGACAGAAAGTTGCTAACACACACACGCACACACACACACACACACACACACACACACACACACACACACACACACACACACACACACACACACACACACACACACACACACACACACACACACACAGACACACACACACACACACACACA
This sequence comes from Salvelinus fontinalis, assembly GCF_029448725.1. Taxonomy (NCBI): domain Eukaryota; kingdom Metazoa; phylum Chordata; class Actinopteri; order Salmoniformes; family Salmonidae; genus Salvelinus; species Salvelinus fontinalis. The sequence continues at coordinate 99,554,768 of NC_074666.1, forward strand.
CAGACACACACAGAGAGTAGTTATGATGATGATGTCATTGTTGTATAGCTGTCTGATTTCCCCAGTTGAAGGATAAGGAACATTTCAAACACATTAGCCAATAACACGTGTTTCTTGTCCTTCACATGGACCCAGAGGAGCTCCATACTCTGAGTTGGCAGGAACCACCAACGTGTGGTAGATAAGGGGTTCTGACCCCTTTTGTGATTGATGCAAATTCATCAGGGACCCCCTCCTAATCAGAACATTACAGTGCATTTATGTTTAAACAAATTCAACAAAAAAAAATTGAGAACACAAGAAGTATTGAGTTGAAAAATGTATAATTGGTGGAGTACTGTGGATACCAATATCCCTGTGAGCCTCCCAGGCCCATGTTGCTGAGGGTTAAGAACAGAATACTGTGGATACTAATATCTCTGTGAGCCTCCCAGGCCCATGTAGCTGAGGGTTAAGAACAGAATACTGTGGATACTAATATCTCTGTGAGCCTCCCAGGCCCATGTTGCTGAGGGTTAAGAACAGAATACTGTGGATACTAATATCCCTGTGAGCCTCCCAGGCCCATGTTGTCCAGGGTTAAGAACAGAATACTGTGGATACTAATATCCCTGTGAGCCTCCCAGGCCCATGCTGCTGAGGGTTAAGAACAGAATACTGTGGATACTAATATCTCTGTGAGCCTCCCAGGCCCATGTTGCTGAGGGTTAAGAACAGAATACTGTGGATACTAATATCTCTGTGAGCCTCCCGGGCCCATGTTGCTGAGGGTTAAGAACAGAGTACTGTGGATACTAATATCTCTGTGAGCCTCCCAGGCCCATGTTGCCCAGGGTTAAGAACAGAATACTGTGGATACCAATATCTCTGTGAGCCTCCCAGGCCCATGTTGCCCAGGGTTAAGAACAGAATACTGTGGATACTAATATCTCTGTGAGCCTCCCAGGCCCATGTTGCTGAGGGTTAAGAACAGAATACTGTGGATACTAATATCTCTGTGAGCCTCCCAGGCCCATGTTGCCCAGGGTTAAGAACAGAATACTGTGGATACTAATATCTCTGTGAGCCTCCCAGGCCCATGTTGTCCAGGGTTAAGAACAGAATACTGTGGATACCAATATCCCTGTGAGCCTCCCAGGCCCATGTTGCTGAGGGTTAAGAACAGAATACTGTGGATACTAATATCTCTGTGAGCCTCCCAGGCCCATGTTGCTGAGGGTTAAGAACAGAATACTGTGGATACTAATATCCCTGTGAGCCTCCCAGGCCCATGTTGCTGAGGGTTAAGAACAGAATACTGTGGATACTAATATCTCTGTGAGCCTCCCAGGCCCATGTTGCCCAGGGTTAAGAACAGAATACTGTGGATACTAATATCTCTGTGAGCCTCCCAGGCCCATGTTGCTGAGGGTTAAGAACAGAATACTGTGGATACTAATATCCCCGTGAGCCTCCCAGGCCCATGTTGCTGAGGGTTAAGAACAGAATACTGTGGATACTAATATCCCTGTGAGCCTCCCAGGCCCATGTTGCTGAGGGTTAAGAACAGAATACTGTGGATACTAATATCCCTGTGAGCCTCCCAGGCCCATGTTGCTGAGGGTTAAGAACAGAATACTGTGGATACTAATATCTCTGTGAGCCTCCCAGGCCCATGTTGCTGAGGGTTAAGAACAGAATACTGTGGATACTAATATCCCTGTGAGCCTCCCAGGCCCATGTTGCCCAGGGTTAAGAACAGAATACTGTGGATACTAATATCTCTGTGAGCCTCCCAGGCCCATGTTGCCCAGGGTTAAGAACAGAATACTGTGGATACCAATATCTCTGTGAGCCTCCCAGGCCCATGTTGCCCAGGGTTAAGAACAGAATACTGTGGATACTAATATCTCTGTGAGCCTCCCAGGCCCATGTTGCTGAGGGTTAAGAACAGAATACTGTGGATACTAATATCTCTGTGAGCCTCCCAGGCCCATGTTGCTGAGGGTTAAGAACAGAATACTGTGGATACTAATATCTCTGTGAGCCTCCCAGGCCCATGTTGTCCAGGGTTAAGAACATCATCTTGTAAATTAATAATATTACATTGTATTGCATTCTATTACACCCTCTAAACTGATTTCACAGATCCCTTGGCCAAAAAGAGTTTAATCTGTTGTTGATTGTAATATTCATAAACAAATGAGAAATGTATTATTTGGGGAGAGATCGGGCCATGGATCACCTGTAGTAGATCGAGGTTCAAGCGTTTCTCTCTCTCTCTCCCTCTCCCTCTGTTTCTCTCTCTCTCTCTTTCTCTCTGTCTCCATCTCTCCCTCTCCCTCTGTTTCTCTCTCTATCTCCCTCTGTTTCTCTCTCTCTCTCTCCGTCTCAGAGTGAACGAGTGTGTGGATGAGAAGGACACTGATACCGGGGTCACTCATGTTGACGCCATGGCAATACTGCAGGACAGTACTCCGACCCGGAGACGTTCCAGCTCAGAGATGTCCCGATCCACCTTCAGCCTGGTCCGACAACTCTCCAGTAAGAACAACTGATTCACTGAATCAAACACTGAACCAATTAACCACTTAACTAATGAATCAAACACTGAACCACTGAATCTCTGAATCAAACTCTTAACCACTGAACCACTGAACCAATTAATCAAACACTGAACCCCTGAGCCAATTAACAACTAAACTACTGAATTAAACACTGAATCACTGAACCAAGGAATTACAGAATTAAACACTGAATCACTGAACCAAGGAATTACTGAATTAAACACTGAATCACTGAACCAAGGAATTACTGAATTAAATACTGAATCACTGAACCAATTAACCACTGGATGAAACACTGAACCACTAAGAACCACTGAATCAAATAAATATTGAATTAACTTCTTCATTCCCCTCTCCTCTCTCTCTTTTCTCCTCTATCTATATATTCTCCTCTATTCACTCCCTCCCCTCCCCCAGGTCTAGACGCTCGCAGGCCCAGCTCTCCTCTGGTTGATGTGAAACCCATTGAGTTCTGGGCCATGGGCCCCAGGAAGGAGGTGATCCAGCCGCTGCGTCGACACCAGCCCCCTCCGGATGACTACTTCAGGAAGTTGGAGCCACGCCTCTACTCTCTGGACTCATCCGGAGACGACGTGGACTCGCTAACGGACGAGGAGATTCTGCTACGATACCAACTGGGCATGCTCCACTTCAGCACACAGTGATGTTTTGTCTTTTATACGTTGGATTATATCTTTTATGTTTTAGAATCAGAATTATAGTAATAAGCTGCTTTCCAATGAGCAGCATGTACACTTCCCCTGGTCTAGAAATAAATACAGGAAAATAAGAAAAACACTCATTTTATTTTCATTCATCTGATTTGAATTTTATTCGTGTCCCTCTGATCATCCCAATCTCCTCCTCTCTCTCTCTCTCTCTCTCTCTCTCTCTCTCTGTATCTCTCTCTCCCTCCATCTCTCTCGCTTTGTCTCTCCCTTTCCCTCTCATCATTCCCCTCGCTCCCTCTCTCTCCCTCCCTCCCATCCCCCTCCTCTCCTCTCAGGTATGACCTAATCAACGGCCACCTGGGCGTTAGGGTCATTGAGGCTCGCGACCTGCCTCCACCTCTGACCTGTGACGGTGCCCGCCAGGACATGGCCCACTCCAACCCATACGTCAAGATCAGCCTGCTGCCGGACCACAAGAACTCTCGGCAGGTAGCCTAGCGGTTAGAGAAGCGGCCCTGCAACTGGAAGGTTGCTGGTTTGAATCCCAGCTCTGACTGGAAAAATCTGGTGTGGAGTGAACTGTCAACTGGAGGGTTGCTGCCATCAGTATCCTAGATTCCATTGCCTGCTGTTGTGCCCTTGAGCAAAGCACTTAACCATACCTAGAAGTATTGCTCCGGGGGTGCAGATCCATTGCTTCCGGCCTCAAGGTTGGGTTGTCGGCATAAATACACATTTCCATTCTCTGTAAGTTAATGGACCCCCATCACCTTGGGCTCCCGAGTGGCGCAGCGGTCTAAGGCACTGCATCTCAGTGCTAAAGGCATTCAAATCCAGGCTGCATCACAACCGGCCGTGAGTGGAAGTCCCATTGGCCCAGTGTTGTCTGGTTTTGGCCGGTGTAGACCGTCATTGTAAATATGAATTAGTTCTTAACTGACTTGCATAGTTAAATAAAGGTTAAGGTATTTTTCTTCTTCAGACGGGGGTGAAGAGGAAGACACAGAACCCGGTGTTCGAGGAGCGGTTCACCTTTGACCTTCTGTTCCTGGAGGCCCAGCGCCGCACCCTGCTGCTGTCTCTGGTCGACTTCGACAAGTTCTCACGACACTGTGTCATCGGCAAGGTGAGCACACACAACCACACAAACACACACACACACGCATACACAACACACACACGAGCACACACACACACACACACAACCACACAAACACACACACACGCATACACAACACACACACGAGCACACACACACTCATACACAACCACACAAACAAAACACACACACGAGCACACACACACTCATACACAACCACACAAACAAAACACACACACGAGCGCACACACACTCATACACAACCACACAAACAAAACACACACACGAGCACACACACACACTCATACACAACCACACAAACAACACACACACACGAGCACACACACACTCATACACAACCACACAAACAAAACACACACACGAGCACACACACACTCATACACAACCACACAAACAAAACACACACACGAGCACACACACACTCATGCACAACCACACAAACAAAACACACACACGAGCACACACACACTCATACACAACCACACAAGCACACACACACCAATCCTGTGAGTATTGATACCAGGGGTATCGAAATGTGGTGTGGTTTGATGTGAACACAAATTAAACTCAGGCTAATAAGTGTGCCTAACGACAATCGCCAAATGGCATTCGACTTCTGGGTGTTTTAATAGCCTTTTTCCCATTCATCAAATGCTTCAGATGCTGGAATTATTTTAGAGTGGATGAACGTGAGCGGGTATTGTCTACTTTTTAAAGTGATTTATTTGACAATGACTGGTTGTGTTCATCCTACTTTAAAAAAGTAAAACATTTTTACTGTTTAATGACGTCTTTACTATTAGCTATAAAAAATAAAGAGAGTTGTACGCTCTATGTATAAACTCCCAGTATTTTATTGGGTCAATCACCAACATTTCGGCATCACTGTGCCTTCTTCTTGACTATCAGACCAATAAAAACACTGTGTTTGGATACACAGGATGTCCCGTACCAGGAAGATACAGTGGATGGCGAAAGTATTCACCCCCCTTGGCATTTTTCCTATTTTGTTGCCTTACAACCTGGAATTAAAATAGATTTTTGGGGGGTTTGTATCATTTGAAGATGTAAAATATTTTTCATTGTGAAACAGACAAGAAATAAGACTAACTGGAAACTTGAGCGTGCATAACTATTCACCCCCCCCAAAAATCTATATTTTGTAGAGGCACCTTTTGCAGCAAGTACAGCTGCAAGTCTCTTGGGGTATGTCTCTATAAGCTTGGCACATCTAGCCACTGGGATTTTTGCCCATTCTTCAAGGCAAAACTGCTCCAGCTCCTTCAAGTTGGTTAGGTTCCACTGGTGTACAGCAATCTTTAAGTCATACCACAGATTCTCATTTGGATTGAGGTTTGGGATTTGACTAGGCCATTCCAAGACATTTAAATGTTTTCCCCTAAACCACTTGAGTGTTGCTTTAGCAGTATGCTTAGAGTCATTGTCCTGCTGGAAGGCGAACCTCCGTCCCAGTCTCAAATCTCTTAAAGACTGAAACAGGTTTCCCTCAAGAATTTCCCTGTATTTAGCGCCATCCATCATTTCTTCAATTATGACCAGTTTCCCAGTCCCTGCCAATGAAAAACATCCCACACAGCATGATGCTGCCAAATGTGTTTGCTTATTTTTTTCTTTAAGCAATGACTTTTTTCTGGTCACTCTTCCATAAAGCCCAGCTCTGTGGAGTGTACGGCTTAAAGTGGTCCTATGGACAGATACTCCAATCTCCGCTGTGAAGCTTTGCAGCTCCTTCAGGGTTATCTTTGGTCTCTTTGTTGCCTCTCTGATTAATGCCCTCCTTGCCTGGTCCATGAGCTTTGGTGGGCAGTGCTCTCTTGACAGGTTTGTTGTGGTGCCATATTCTTTCCATTTTTTAATCATAGATTTAATGGTTCTCCGTGGGATGTTCAAAGTTTCTGATATTTTTTTATAACCCAACCCTGATCTGTACTTCTCCACAACTTTATCCCTGACCTGTTTGGAGAGCTCCTTGGTCTTCGTGGTGCCGCTTGCTTGGTGGTGTCCCTTGCATAGTGGTGTTGCAGACTCTTGGGCCTTTCAGAACAGGTGTATATATACTGAGATCATGTGATAGATCATGTGACCCTTAGATTGCACACGGGTGGACTTTATTTAACTAATGATGTGACTTCTGAAGGTAAATGGTTGCACCAGATCTTATTTAGGGGCTTCATAGCAAAGGGGGTGAATACATATGAACGCACCACTTTTCGGTTTCTTATTTTTTAGAATTCTTGGATTTATTTTTATTCTTTTTCATTTTACGTCACCAATTTGGACTATTTTGTGTGTGTCCATTACGTGAAATCTAAATAAAAATCAATTTATATGATAGGTTATAATGCAACAGAATAGGGAAAACGCCAAGGGGGATGCATACTTTTGCAAGGAACATTCATCCCTGTCTGATACATTAGTTGTGTAATGGTGTGTTTTCACTGGTAGGTGGCGCTGCCTCTGAGTGAGGTTGATCTGGTGAAGGGTGGTCACTGGTGGAAGGCCCTGGTACCCAGTTCTCAGGTAGGGAGAACACACACTAAGTGTCTTAGTTCAACACACACTAAGTGTCTTAGTTCAACAATGTCTTAGTTCAACACACACTAAGTGTCTTAGTTCAACACACACTAAGTGTCTTAGTTCAACACACACTACGTGTCTAGGTTCAACACACAATAAGTGTCTTAGTTCAACAATGTCTTAGTTCAACACACACTAAGTGTCTTAGTTCAACACACACAAAGTGTCTTAGTTCAACACACACAAAGTGTCTTCTTGTGTTTCTAACAGAATGAGGTAGAGCTGGGAGAGCTGCTGGTATCACTCAACTACCTGCCCTCCGCTGGAAGACTCAACGTTGACATCATCAGAGCCAAGCAGCTGCTGCAGACAGACATGTGCCAGGGATCAGGTAAACTATACCTACTAACATAGCTACTAATATACCTACTAACATACCTACTAACATACCTACTAACATACCTACTAATATACCTACTAACATACCTACTAATATACCAACTAACATACCTACTAATATACCTAATAGCATAGCTACTAATATACCTAATAACATACCTACTAATATACCTGCGAACATAGCTACTAACATACCTACTAATATACCTACTAATATACCTAATCATATACCTAATAATATACCTACTAATATACCTACTAATATACCTAATAACATACCTACTAATATACCTATTAATATACCTGCTAACATACCTAATAGCATACCTACTAATATACCTACGAATATACCTACAAACATACCTGCTAATATACCTGCTAACATACCTAATAATATACCTAATAACATACTTACTAACATACCTACTAATATACCTAATAACATACCTACTAACATACCTAATAACATACCTACTAATATACCTACGAATATACCTACTAATATACCTAATAACATACCTAATAACATACCTACTAACATACCTACTAATATACCTACTAATATACCTACTAACATACCTAATAACATACCTACCAATATACCTACTAATATACCTAATAACATACCTACTAATATACGTACTAATATATCTATTAATATACCTGCTAACATACCTACTAACATACCTACTAACATACTTACCAATATACCTATTAATATACCTACTAATATACCTACTAACATAACTACTAATATACCTAATAGCATAGCTACTAATATACCTAATAACATACCTACTAATATACCTACGAACATACCTACTAATATACCTACGAACATAGCTACTAACATACCTACTAATATACCTACTAATATACCTAATCATATACCTAATAATATACCTACTAATATACCTACGAATATACCTACTAATATACCTAATAACATACCTAATAACATACCTACTAACATACCTACTAATATACCTACTAATATACCTACTAACATACCTAATAACATACCTACCAATATACCTACTAATATACCTAATAACATACCTACTAATATACGTACTAATATACCTATTAATATACCTGCTAACATACCTACTAACATACCTACTAACATACTTACCAATATACCTATTAATATACCTACTAATATACCTACTAACATAACTACTAATATACCTAATAGCATAGCTACTAATATACCTAATAACATGCCTACTAATATACCTACGAACATACCTACTAATATACCTACGAACATAGCTACTAACATACCTACTAATATACCTACTAATATACCTAATCATATACCTAATAATATACCTACTAATATACCTACTAATATACCTAATAACATACCTACTAATATACCTATTAATATACCTGCTAACATACCTAATAGCACACCTACTAATATACCTACGAATATACCTACAAACATACCTGCTAATATACCTGCTAACATACCTAATAATATACCTAATAACATACCTACTAACATAACTACTAATATACCTAATAGCATAGCTACTAATATACCTAATAACATACCTACTAATATACCTACGAACATAGCTACTAACATACCTACTAATATACCTACAATTTTTTTATTTTATTTTATTTTATTTCACCTTTATTTAACCAGGTAGGCTAGTTGAGAACAAGTTCTCATTTGCAACTGCGACCTGGCCAAGATAAAGCATAGCAGTGTGAACAGACAACAACACAGAGTTACACATGGAGTAAACAATAAACAAGTCAATAACATGGTAGAAAAAAGAGAATCTATATATGTGTGCAAAAGGCATGAGGTAGGCAAAAAATCGAGTAATTACAATTTAGCAGATTAACACTGGAGTGATAAATCGTCAGATGATCATGTGCAAGAAGAGATACTGGTGTGCAAAAGAGCAGAAAAGTAAATAAATAAAAGCAGTATGGGGGGTGGGTAAATTGGGTGGGTAGTTTACAGATGGACTATGTACAGCTGCAGCGATCGGTTAGCTGCTCGGATAGCAGATTTTTAAAGTTGTTGAGGGAGATAAAAGTCAATTCAATCAATCAATTTTATTTTATATAGCCCTTCGTACATCAGATAATATCTCGAAGTGCTGTACAGAAACCCAGCCTAAAACCCCAAACAGCTAGAATGCAGGTGTAGAAGCACGGTGGCTAGGAAAAACTCCCTAGAAAGGCCAAAACCTAGGAAGAAACCTAGAGAGGAACCAGGCTATGAGGGGTGGCCAGTCCTCTTCTGGCTGTGCCGGGAGGAGATTATAACAGAACTATGCCAAGATGTTCAAAAATGTTCATAATTGACAAGCATGGTCAAATAATAATCATGAATAATTTTCAGTTGGCTTTTCATAGCTGATCATTAAGAGTTGAAAAACAACAGGTCTGGGACAGGTGGCGGTTCCATAACCGCAGGCAGAACAGCTGAAACTGGAATAGCAGCAAGGCCAGGCGGACTGGGGACAGCAAGGAGTCACCACGGGCGGCAGTCCCGACGCATGGTCCTAGGGCCCAGGTCCTCCGAGAGAAAGAAAGAGAGAAGGAGAAAATTAGAGAGAGCCAAGATTTTCAAAATGTTCATAAATGACAAGCATGGTCAAATAATAATCAGGAATAAATCTCAGTTGGCTTTTCATAGCCGATCATTAAGAGTTGAAAACAGCAGGTCTGGGACAGGTAGGGGTTCCATAACCGCAGGCAGAAGAGTTGAAACTGGAATAGCAGCAAGGCCAGGCGGACTGAGGGCAGCAAGGAGTCACCACGGCCGGTAGTCCCGACGTATGGTCCTAGGGCTCAGGTCCTCCGAGAGAAAGAAAGAGAGAAGGAGAAAATTAGAGAGAGCCAAGTCTCCAACTTCAGAGATTTTTGCAATTCGTTCCAGTCGCAGGCAGCAGAGAACTGGAAGGAAAGGCGTCCAAATGAGGTTTTGGCTTTAGGGATGATCAGTGAGATACACCTGCTGGAGCGCGTGCTACGGGTGGGTGTAGCCATCGTGACCAGTGAACTGAGATAAGACGGCACTTTACCTAGCATAGCCTTGTAGATGACCTGGAGCCAGTGGGTCTGACGACGAACATGTAGCGAGGGCCAGCCGACTAGTGCATACAGGTCGCAGTGGTGGGTCGTATAAGGTGCTTTAGTAACAAAACGGATGGCACTGTGATAGACTGCATCCAGTTTGCTGAGTAGAGTATTGGAAGCTATTTTGTAGATGACATCGCCGAAGTCGAGGATCGGTAGGATAGTCAGTTTTACTAGGGTAAGTTTGGCGGCGTGAGTGAAGGAGGCTTTGTTGCGGAATAGAAAGCCGACTCTAGATTTGATTTTGGATTGGAGATGTTTGATATGAGTCTGGAAGGAGAGTTTGCAGTCTAGCCAGACACCTAGGTACTTATAGATGTCCACATATTCTAGGTCAGAACCGTCCAGGGTGGTGATGCTAGTCGGGCGTGCGGGTGCAGGCAGCGAACGGTTGAAAAGCATGCATTTGGTTTTACTAGCGTTTAAGAGCAGTTGGAGGCCACGGAAGGAGTGTTGTATGGCATTGAAGCTCGTTTGGAGGTTAGATAGCACAGTGTCCAAGGAAGGGCCGGAAGTGTACAGAATGGTGTCGTCTGCATAGAGGTGGATCAGGGAATCGCCCGCAGCAAGAGCAACATCATTGATGTATACAGAGAAAAGAGTCGGCCCGAGAATTGAACCCTGTGGTACCCCCATAGAGACTGCCAGAGGACCGGACAGCATGCCCTCCGATTTGAAACACTGAACTCTGTCTGCAAAGTAGTTGGTGAACCAGGCAAGGCAGTCATTAGAAAAACCGAGGCTACTGAGTCTGCCGATAAGAATATGGTGATTGACAGAGTCGAAAGCCTTGGCCAGGTCGATGAAGACGGCTGCACAGTAATGTCTTTTATCGATGGCGGTTATGACATTGTTTAGTACCTTGAGCGTGGCTGAGGTGCACCCGTGACCGGCTCGGAAACCGGATTGCACAGCGGAGAAGGTACGGTGGGATTCGAGATGGTCAGTGATCTGTTTGTTGACTTGGCTTTCGAAGACCTTAGATAGGCAGGGCAGGATGGATATAGGTCTGTAACAGTTTGGGTCCAGGGTGTTTCCCCCTTTGAAGAGGGGGATGACCGCGGCAGCTTTCCAATCCTTGGGGATCTCAGATGATACGAAGGAGAGGTTGAACAGGCTGGTAATAGGGGGTGCGACAATGGCGGCGGACAGTTTCAGAAATAGGGGGTCCAGATTGTCAAGCCCAGCTGATTTGTATGGGTCCAGGTTTTCCAGCTCTTTCAGAACATCTGCTATCTGGATATGGGTAAAGGAGAAGCTGGGGAGGCTTGGGCGAGTAGCAGCGGGGGGGGAGGGGCTGTTGGCCAAGGTTGGAGTCGCCAGGAGGAAGGCATGGCCAGCCATTGAGAAATGTTTGTTGAAGTTTTCGATTATCATGGACTTATCAGTGGTGACCGTGTTACCTAGCCTCAGTGAAGTGGGCAGCTGGGAGGAGGTGCTCTTGTTTTCCATGGACTTTACAGTATCCCAGAACTTTTTGGAGTTAGAGCTACAGGATGCAAATTTCTGCTTGAAAAAGCTGGCCTTTGCTTTCATGACTGACTGCGTGTATTGGTTCCTGACTTCCCTGAACAGTTGCATATCACGGGGGCTCTTTGATGCTATTGCAGTTCGCCACAGGATGTTTTTGTGCTGGTCGAGGGCAGTCAGGTCTGGAGTGAACCAAGGGCTATATCTGTTCTTGGTTCTGCATTTTTTGAACGGAGCATGCTTGTCTAATATGGTGAGGAAGTAACTTTTAAAGAATGACCAGGCATCCTCAACTGACGGGATGAGGTCAATATCCTTCCAGGGTACCCGGGCCAGGTCGATTAGAAAGGCCTGCTCGCAGAAGTGTTTTAGGGAGCGTTTGACAGTGATGAGGGGTGGTCGTTTGGCCGCAGACCCGTGGCGGATACAGGCAATGAGGCAGTGATCGCTGAGATCTTGATTGAAGACAGCAGAGGTGTATTTGGAGGGCAAGTTGGTCAGGATAATGTCTATTAGGGTGCCCATGTTTACGGATTTAGGGTTGTACCTGGTGGGTTCCTTGATGATTTGTGTGAGATTGAGGGCATCAAGCTTAGATTGTAGGACTGCCGGGGTGTTAAGCATATCCCAGTTTAGGTCACCTAACAGAACAAACTCTGAAGCTAGATGGGGAGCGATCAATTCACAGATGGTGTCCAGGGCACAGCTGGGAGCTGAGGGGGGTCGGTAGCAGGCGGCAACAGTGAGAGACTTATTTCTGGAGAGATTAATTTTAAAAATTATAAGTTCGAACTGTTTGGGCATAGACCTGGAAAGTATGACAGAACTTTGCAGGCTATCTCTGCACTAGATTGCAACTCCTCCCCCTTTGGCAGTTCTATCTTGACGGAAAGTGTTATAGTTGGGTATGGAAATCTCAGAATTTTTGGTGGCCTTCCTAAGCCAGGATTCGGACACGGCGAGGACATCAGGGTTGGCAGAGTGTGCTAAAGCGGTGAGTAAGGCAAACTTAGGGAGGAGGCTTCTGATGTTGACATGCATGAGGCCAAGGCTTTTTCGATAAACCTAATATACCTAATAACATACCTAATAACATACCTACTAATATACCTACTAATATACCTAATAACATAACTAATAGCATACCTACTAACATACCTATTAATATACCTGCTAACATACCTAATAACATACCTACTAATATACCTACGAATATACCAACTAACATACCTGCTAATATACCTGCTAATATACCTACTAACATACCTGCTAATATACCTGCTAACATACCTACTAACATACCTATTAATATACCTACTAATATACCTACTAACATACCTACTAATATACCTAATAACGAACCTACTAATATACCTAATAATATACCTAATAACATACCTACTAACATACCTACTAATATACCTACTAATATACCTACTAATATACCTAATAACATACCTACTAATATACCTAATAACATACCTAATAACATACCTACTAACATACCTACTAATATACCTACTAATATACCTACTAACATACCTAATAACATACCTACTAACACACCTACTAACTGTACCTACTTATATACCTATAATATACCTACTAACATACCCACTAACATACCTACTAACATACCTAATAACATACCTAATAACATATCTACTAATATACCTACTAACATACCTAATAACATACCTAATAACATACCTACTAATATACCTACTAACATACCTACTAACATACCTACTGATATACCTAATAACAAACCTACTAATATACCTATTAATATGCCTACTAATATACCTACTAACATAACTACTAATATACCTAATAACATACCTACTAATATACCTACAAACATAGCTACTAACATACCTACTAATATACCTACTAATACACCTAATAACATACCTAATAACATACCTACTAATATGCCTACTAATATACCTAATAATATACCTAATAGCATACCTACTAACATAACTATTAATATACCTGCTAACATACCTAATAACATACCTACTAATATACCTACGAATATACCTACTAACATACCTGCTAATATACCTGCTAATATACCTACTAACATACCTGCTAATATACCTGCTAACATACCTACTAACATACCTATTAATATACCTACTAATATACCTACTAACATACCTACTAATATACCTAATAACATTCCTAATAATATACCTAATAATATACCTAATAACATACCTACTAACATACCTACTAATATACCTACTAATATACCTAATAACATACCTACTAATATACCTAATAATATACCTAATAACATACCTACTAACATACCTACTAATATACCTACTAATATACCTACTAACATACCTAATAACATACCTACTAACACACCTACTAACTGTACCTACTTATATACCTATTAATATACCTACTAACATACCTACTAACATACCTACTAACATACCTACTAACATACCTAATAACATACCTAATAACATACCTACTAACACACCTACTAACTGTACCTACTTATATACCTATTAATATACCTACTAACATACCTACTAACATACCTACTAACATACCTACTAACATACCTAATAACATACCTAATAACATACCTAATAATATACCTACTAACATACCTAATAACATACCTAATAACATACCTACTAATATACCTACTAACTTACCCACTAACATACCTACTAACATACCTACTAACATACCTAATAACATACCTACTAATATACCTACTAACATACCTAATAACATACCTAATAACATACCTACTAATATACCTACTAACATACCTACTAACATACCTACTAACATACCTACTAATATACCTATTAATATACCTACTAATATACCTACTAACATACCTACTAATATACCTAATAACATACCTACTAATATACCTATTAATATACCTACTAATATACCTAATAACATACCTACTAATATACCTATTAATATACCTACTAATATACCTACTAACATACCTACTAATATACCTAATAACATACCTACTAATATACCTATTAATATACCTACTAATATACCTAATAACATACCTACTAATATATCTACTAATATACCTACTAACATACCTAATAACATACCTACTAACACACCTACTAACTGTACCTACTTATATACCTATTAATATACCTACTAACATACCTACTAACATACCTACTCACATACCTACTAACATACCTAATAACATACCTAATAACATACCTACTAATATACCTACTAACATACCTAATAACATACCTAATAACACACCTACTAATATACCTACTAACATACCTACTAACATGCCTACTAATATACCTAATAACATACCTACTAATATACCTATTAATATACCTACTAATATACCTAATAACATACCTACTAATATACCTAATAATATACCTAATAACATACCTACTAACATACCTACTAATATACCTACTAATATACCTACTAACATACCTAATAACATACCTACTAACACACCTACTAACTGTACCTACTTATATACCTATTAATATACCTACTAACATACCTACTAACATACCTACTAACATACCTACTAACATACCTAATAACATACCTAATAACATACCTACTAATATACCTACTAACATACCTAATAACATACCTAATAACATACCTACTAATATACCTACTAACTTACCCACTAACATACCTACTAACATACCTAATAACATACCTAATAACATACCTACTAATATACCTACTAACATACCTACTAACATACCTACTAACATACCTACTAATATGCCTATCAATATACCTACTAATATACCTACTAACATACCTACTAATATACCTAATAACATACCTACTAATATACCTATTAATATACCTACTAATATACCTAATAACATACCTACTAATATACCTAATAATATACCTAATAACATACCTACTAACATACCTACTAATATACCTACTAATATACCTACTAACATACCTAATAACATACCTACTAACACACCTACTAACTGTACCTACTTATATACCTATTAATATACCTACTAACATACCTACTAACATACCTACTAACATACCTACTAACATACCTAATAACATACCTAATAACATACCTACTAATATACCTACTAACATACCTAATAACATACCTACTAACATACCTACTAATATACCTACTAACATACCTAATAACATACCTAATAACATACCTACTAATATACCTACTAACATACCTACTAACATACCTACTAATATACCTATTAATATACCTACTAATATACCTAATAACATACCTACTAATATACCTAATAATATACCTAATAACATACCTACTAACATACCTACTAATATACCTACTAATATACCTACTAACATACCTAATAACATACCTACTAACACACCTACTAACTGTACCTACTTATATACCTATTAATATACCTACTAACATACCTACTAACATACCTACTAACACACCTACTAACTGTACCTACTTATATACCTATTAATATACCTACTAACATACCTACTAACATACCTACTAACATACCTAATAACATACCTAATAACATACCTACTAATATACCTACTAACATACCTAATAACATACCTACTAACATACCTACTAATATACCTACTAACATACCTAATAACATACCTAATAACATACCTACTAATATACCTACTAACATACCTACTAACATGCCTACTAATATACCTAATAACATACCTACTAATATACCTATTAATATACCTACTAATATACCTAATAACATACCTACTAATATACCTAATAATATACCTAATAACATACCTACTAACATACCTACTAATATACCTACTAATATACCTACTAACATACCTAATAACATACCTACTAACACACCTACTAACTGTACCTACTTATATACCTATTAATATACCTACTAACATACCTACTAACATACCTACTAACATACCTACTAACATACCTAATAACATACCTAATAACATACCTACTAATATACCTACTAACATACCTAATAACATACCTAATAACATACCTACTAATATACCTACTAACTTACCCACTAACATACCTACTAACATACCTAATAACATACCTAATAACATACCTACTAATATACCTACTAACATACCTACTAACATACCTACTAACATACCTACTAATATGCCTATCAATATACCTACTAATATACCTACTAACATACCTACTAATATACCTAATAACATACCTACTAATATACCTATTAATATACCTACTAATATACCTAATAACATACCTACTAATATACCTAATAATATACCTAATAACATACCTACTAACATACCTACTAATATACCTACTAATATACCTACTAACATACCTAATAACATACCTACTAACACACCTACTAACTGTACCTACTTATATACCTATTAATATACCTACTAACATACCTACTAACATACCTACTAACATACCTACTAACATACCTAATAACATACCTAATAACATACCTACTAATATACCTACTAACATACCTAATAACATACCTACTAACATACCTACTAATATACCTACTAACATACCTAATAACATACCTAATAACATACCTACTAATATACCTACTAACATACCTACTAACATACCTACTAATATACCTATTAATATACCTACTAATATACCTAATAACATACCTACTAATATACCTAATAATATACCTAATAACATACCTACTAACATACCTACTAATATACCTACTAATATACCTACTAACATACCTAATAACATACCTACTAACACACCTACTAACTGTACCTACTTATATACCTATTAATATACCTACTAACATACCTACTAACATACCTACTAACACACCTACTAACTGTACCTACTTATATACCTATTAATATACCTACTAACATACCTACTAACATACCTACTAACATACCTAATAACATACCTAATAACATACCTACTAATATACCTACTAACATACCTAATAACATACCTACTAACATACCTACTAATATACCTACTAACATACCTAATAACATACCTAATAACATACCTACTAATATACCTACTAACATACCTACTAACATACCTACTAATATACCTAATAACATACCTACTAATATACCTATTAATATACCTACTAATATACCTAATAACATACCTACTAATATACCTAATAATATACCTAATAACATACCTACTAACATACCTACTAATATACCTACTAATATACCTACTAACATACCTAATAACATACCTACTAACACACCTACTAACTGTACCTACTTATATACCTATTAATATACCTACTAACATACCTACTAACATACCTAATAACATACCTAATAACATACCTACTAATATACCTACTAACATACCTAATAACATACCTACTAACATACCTACTAATATACCTACTAATATATCTACTAACATACCTAATAACATACCTACTAACATACCTACTAATATACCTACTAACATACCTACTAATATACCTACTAACATACCTACTAACATACCTACTAACATACCTACTAATATACCTACTAACATACAGTGGGGAGAACAAGTATTTGACACACTGCCGATTTTGCAGGTTTTCCTATTTACAAAGCATGTAGAGGTCTGTAATTTTTATCATAGGTACACTTCAACTGTGAGAGACGGAATCTAAAACAAAAATCCAGAAAATCACATTGTATGATTTTTAAGTAATTAATTTGCATTTTATTGCATGACATAAGTATTTGATCACCTACCAACCTGTAAGAATTCCGGCTCTCACAGACCTGTTAGTTTTTCTTTAAGAAGCCCTCCTGTTCTCCACTCATTACCTGTATTAACTGCACCCGTTTGAACTCGTTACCTGTATAAAAGACACCTGTCCACACACTCAATCAAACAGACTCCAACCTCTCCACAATGGCCAAGACCAGAGAGCTGTGTAAGGACATCAGGGATAAAATTGTAGACCTGCACAAGGCTGGGATGGGCTACAGGACAATAGGCAAGCAGCTTGGTGAGAAGGCAACAACTGTTGGCGCAATTATTAGAAAATGGAAGAAGTTCAAGATGACGGTCAATCACACTCGGTCTGGGGCTCCATGCAAGATCTCACCTCGTGGGGCATCAATGATCATGAGGAAGGTGAGGGATCAGCCCAGAACTACACGGCAGGACCTGGTCAATGACCTGAAGAGAGCTGGGACCACAGTCTCAAAGAAAACCATTAGTAACACACTACGCCGTCATGGATTAAAATCCTGCAGTGCACGCAAGGTCCCCCTGCTCATACCTACTAATATACCTAATAACATACCTACTAATATACCTAGTAATATACCTAATAACATACCTAATAACATACCTACTAACATACCTACTAATATACCTACTAACATACCTACTAATATACCTACTAATATACCTAATAACATACCTACTAATATACCTACTAACATACCTACTAATATACCTACTAATATACCTTATAACATACCTAATAACATACCTACTAATATACCTACTAACATACCTACTAATATACCTACTAATATACCTAATAACATACCTAATAACATACCTAATAACATACCTAATAACATACCTACTAAAATACCTGCTAACATACCTAATAACATACCTACTAATATACCTACTAACATACCTACTAATATACCTACTAATATACCTACTAATATACCTAATAACATACCTACGAATATACCTACTAACATACCTACTAACATACCTACTAATATACCTACTAACATACCTAATAACATACCTACTAACATACCTAATAACATACCTACTAATATACCTAATAACATACCTACTAATATACCTGCTAATATACCTACTAATATACCTTATAACATACTAATATACCTACTAATATACCTAATAACATACCTACTAATATACCTGCTAATATACCTACTAATATACCTACTAATATACCTTATAACATACTAATATACCTACTAATATACCTAATGACATACCTACTAATATACCTGCTAATATACCTACTAATATACCTACTAATATACCTTGTAACATACTAATATACCTACTAATATACCTACTAATATACCTACTAATATACCTTATAACATACTAATATACCTACTAATATACCTTATAACATACTAATATACCTACTAATATACCTGCTAATATACCTACTAATATACCTACTAATATACCTTATAACATACTAATATACCTACTAATATACCTAATAACATACCTACTAATATACCTGCTAATATACCTGCTAATATACCTACTAATATACCTACTAATATACCTACTAATATACCTACTAACATACCTACTAATATACCTACTAACATACCTAATAACATACCTACTAATATACCTAATAATATACCTACTAACATACCTACTAATATACCTACTAATATACCTACTAATATACCTACTAACATACCTAATAACATACCTATTAATATACCTAATAACATACCTAATAACATACCTAATAACATACCTACTAATATTCCTACTAATATACCTACTAACATACCTACTAATATACCTACTAATATACCTACTAATATACCTACTAACATACCTACTAACATACCTAATAACATACCTACTAATATATCTACTAACCTACCTATTTGCATTGCTCCCCCACTCTCTGTTATTATCTATGCATGTGACAAATACAATTTGATTTGATTTGACCTGCTAATATACCTATTAATATAGCTACTAATATAGCTACTAACATACCTACTAATATACCTACTAATATAGTAATATACCAACTGTTTTTCCACATTGACTCAAGATGGCGCTTAACTTCTAGTCCTTAGGAAATTGTGCAGTATTTTATTTTATTTATTTTTTTATTATTTTTATTATTGTTAGCCCAGAAAACCTTAAGTGTTATTACATGCAGCTGGGAAGAGCTAGTGGATATCAGAGAGATGTCAACTTACCAGCCCAACCAGCACTACGACCAGGAAAATGACTTTCTCAAAGCAGATCCTTTGTCTGCACCTCCCAGGGCATTTTAACTGATTCCAGAGGTCCACACAAAACAACGCCATCGGAGGAGAGGGTGCCGGAGCGGTCTTCAAGTGAAGCTTTGGATGCGCACACCTCCCACTGCTTACGAATATATTACTCGCTAATGTCCAGTCCCTAGCTAACAAAGTCGACGAAATTAGGACAAGAGTTGCTTTCCAAAGAGATATCCGGGATTGTAACATACTCTATTTCACGGAGACATGGCTAACTAGGGACATGCTGTCAGAGTCCGTACATCCAACGAGATTTTCAGTGCATCGCACCGACAGGAACAAACATCTCTCTAGTAAGAAGATGGGCGGGGGTGCTTGTTTGATGATTAATAACTCATGGTGTAATTGTAACAACATACAAGAACTCAAGTCCTTTTGTTCACCTGACCTACAATTCCTCACAATCAAATGCCGACGTTTTATCTCCCAAGAGAACTCTCCTCGGTTATCATCACAGCCGTGAATATCCCCCTGCAAGCGGATACCAGGACGACCATCAAGGAACTTCACTGGACTCTATGTAAACTGGAAACCATATATATTCTGAGGCTGCATTTATTGTAGCTGGAGATTTTAACAACGCTAATCTGAGAACAAGACTAAATTCTCTAATCATACCGATTGCATTACACGAGCAAGTAACACACTCGACCACTGCTGCTCTAACTTCCGCGATGCCTACAAGGCCCTCCCTGCCCTCCTTTTAACAAATCTGACCATGACTCCATCTTGTTGCTCCCCTCCTATAGGCAGAAACTAAAACAGGAAGCGCCCGTGCTTAGGTCTATCCAACGCTGGTCTGACTATCGGATTCCACGCTTAAAGATTGCTTCGATCACGTGGACTGGGCTATGTTCCAGGTAGTCTCAGACAATAATATCGACGTATATGCTGACTCGGTGAGCGAGTTTATAAGGAAGTGTATAGGAGATGTTGTACCCACTGTGACTATTAAAACCTTCCCTAACTATAAACCGTGGATTGATGGCAGTATTCGCGCAAAACTGAAAGCACGTACCACCACATTTAATCATGGCAAGGTGACTGGAAACATGACCGAATACAAACAGTGTAGTTATTCCCTCCGTAAGGCAATCAAAAAAGCAAAGTGTGAGTATAGAGACAAACGACAGAGTGGAAATCTGAACGACAGAGTGGATACCAGAACGACAGAGTGGATACCAGAACGACAGAGTGGATACCTGAATAACAGAGGGGATACCTGAATAACAGAGTGGATACCTGAATAACAGAGTGGATACCTGAATAACAGAGTGGATACCTGAATAACAGAGGGGATACCTGAATAACAGAGGGGATACCTGAATAACAGAGTGGATACCAGAACGACAGAGGGGGATACCTGAATAACAGAGTGGATACCTGAGTTACAGAGTGGATACCTGAATAACAGAGTGGATACCTGAATAACAGAGGGGATACCTCAATAACAGAGGGGATACCTGAATAACAGAGGGGATACCTGAATAACAGAGTGGATACCTGAATTACAGAGTGGATACCTGAATTACAGAGTGGATACCTGAATAACAGAGTGGATACCTGAATAACAGAGTGGATACCTGAATAACAGAGTGGATACCTGAACGACAGAGGGGGATACCTGAATAACAGAGTGGATACCTGAATTACAGAGGGGATACCTGAATTACAGAGTGGATACCAGAACGACAGAGTGGATACCTGAACAACAGAGGGGGATACCTGAACGACAGAGTGGATACCTGCATAACAGAGTGGATACCTGAATAACAGAGTGGATACCTGAACGACAGAGTGGATACCTGAACGACAGAGGGGGATACCTGAATTACATAGTGAATACCTGAATAACAGAGTGGATACCTGAATAACAGAGTGGATACCTGAATAACAGAGTGGATACCTGAATAACAGAGTGGATACCTGAACGACAGAGTGGATACCTGAATAACAGAGTGGATACCTGAATAACAGAGTGGATACCTGAATAACAGAGTGGATACCTGAATAACAGAGTGGATACCTGAATAACAGAGTGGATACCTGAATAACAGAGTGGATACCTGAATAACAGAGGGGATACCTGAATAACAGAGTGGATACCTGAACGACAGAGTGGATACCTGAACGACAGAGGGGGATACCTGAATTACATAGTGGATACCTGAATAACTCAGTGGATACCTGAATAACACAGCTGAATGGTGCTGGAATGTATAGCAGCCATTTTACAAGCTCCTGACCAATTATTTATGTATTTTTTTGAGCCGATCTTTATCTTATTTTGTATAAAATGTTTTGCCATCGTTTCCTAAGACCAAAGAGAGCTTCTGGACATCAGAAGAGCGATCACTAACCCCAATTTGGATGAAGATTTCTACTTCAATGAGTTGACGGCACAGGATATACTGCTCACCCCAGACCAGGCCCTAATCCCCAACACTCGGAAGAGAAAGAGACAGTGCTACAGAGGCCGACTTGCGGGTACCCTGTTGAAACCAATAATCTGCTTCTACGCGCTGCCGGTGGTTTTAATGCAGGAAAACTCAAATCTGTCTGACCTATGTAATTTCAACCAGCATGTCACCTGTGCAACTAGAGGCGAAAATACTCTAGATCTATTGCACTCCACACTGTCCTTTCCCACTTGGACAAAAGGAACACCTACTGTATGTGAGAATGATGTTCATTGACTACAGCTCAGCGTTCAACACCATAATTCCCTCCAAGCTCATCATTAAGCTAAGGACCCTGGGACTGAACACCTCCATCTGCAGCTCGATCCTGGACTTCCTGACGGGCTGCCCCCAGGTGTTGAGGGTAGGCAACAACACATCCGCCACGCTGACGCTCAAGACGGGGGCCCCTCAGGGGTGCGTGCTTAGTCCCCTCCAGGACTCCCTGTTCCCTCACGACTGCATGGCCACACACGACTCCAACACCATCATTACGTTTACGTCTGACCACACGATGGTGGAAGGCCTGATCACCGAAGATGATTAAACAGCCTCTAGGGAGGAGATCAGAGACCTGGCAGTGTGGTGACAAGACAACAACCTCTCCCGCAACGTCAGCAAGACAAAGGAGCTGATCGTGGACTACAGGAAACAGAGTGCCGAGCAGCCCCCATTCACATGGACGGAGCTGTAGTTAAGCAGGTGTTCACATCACTAAGGATCATGGTCCACACACACCAACACAGTCGTGAAGAGGGCCTCCCCCTCAGGAGGCTGAAAAGATTTGGCATGGGCCCTGAGATCCTCAAAACATGATACAGCTGCACCATTGAGAGAACATCTTCACTGGCTGCATCACAACTTGGTATGGCAACTGCTTGGCATCTGACCGGAAGGCACTACGGAGGGTAGTGCGTACGACCCAGTACATCACTGGGGCCGAGCGCTGTGCCATCCAGGATCTCTATACCAGGCGAGGAAGGAAGGCACTACAGAGGGTAGTGCGTACGACCCAGTACATCACTGGGGCCGAGCGCTGTGCCATCCAGGATCTCTATACCAGGCGAGGAAGGAAGGCACTACAGAGGGTAGTGCGTACGACCCAGAACATCACTGGGGCCGAGCGCTGTGCCATCCAGGACCTCTATACCAGGCGAGGAAGGAAGGCACTACAGAGGGTAGTGCGTACGACCCAGAACATCACTGGGGCCGAGCGCTGTGCCATCCAGGATCTCTATACCAGGCGAGGAAGGAAGGCACTACAGAGGGTAGTGCGTACGACCCAGAACATCACTGGGGCCGAGCGCTGTGCCATCCAGGATCTCTATACCAGGCGAGGAAGGAAGGCACTAAACGTTTTATATGTGCAGTAGCTTATGGGGATCCTAATAAATTAAACTTAACTTAATTAACTAATCTGTCACTTTATTCCTAGTTATATGTACATATCTACCTCATTTAACAGGTACCCCTGAACATTGACTCAGTACTGGTACCCCGTGTATATAGCCAAGTTATCATTGACTCAATACTGGTACCCTGTGTAAATAGCCAAGTTATCATTGACTCAATACTGGTACCCCGTGTAAATAGCCAAGTTATCATTGACTCAATACTGGTACCCTGTGTAAATAGCCAAGTTATCATTGACTCAATACTGGTACCCCGTGTAAATAGCCAAGTTATCATTGACTCGGTACTGGTACCCCATGTAAATAGCCAAGTTATCATTGACTCAATACTGGTACCCTGTGTAAATAGCCAAGTTATCATTGACTCAATACTGGTACCCTGTGTATATAGCCAAGTTATCATTGACTGGGTACTGGTACCCCGTGTAAATAGCCAAGTTATCATTGACTCAGTACTGGTACCCCGTGTATATAACCAAGTTATCATTGACTCAGTACAGGTACCCCGTGTATATAACCAGGTTATCATTGACTCAGTACAGGTACCCCGTGTATATAACCAGGTTATCATTGACTCAGTACAGGTACCCCGTGTATATAACCAAGTTATCGTTACTTACTGTGTATCTGTTATTACTTTTCAATTATTTCTCTATTTTCTTTCTCTCTGCTTTGTTGGGAAGGACCCGTAAGTCAGCTTTTCACTGTTAGTCCACACCTGTTGTTTATCAAGCATGTGACAAATAACATTTGATTTGAGGATACCTGAATAACACCTTATGTACCACACCTGGGGATCAGCTGCTGCAGATCAGATAATAACTGCAGAAACCTGAATAACACACCTGACACACACCTGGGGATCAGGTAATAACTGCAGTAACCTGAATAACACACCTGACACACACCTGGGGATCAGGTAATAACTGCAGAAACCTGAATAACACACCTGACACACACCTGGGGATCAGGTAATAACTGCAGAAACCTGAATAACACACCTGACACACACCTGGGGATCAGGTAATAACTACAGAAACCTGAATAACACACCTGACACACACCTGGGGATCAGGTAATAACTGAAGAAACCTGAATAACACACCTGACACACACCTGGGGATCAGGTAATAACTGCAGAAACCTGAATAACACACCTGACACACACCTGGGGATCAGCTGCTGCAGAAACCTGAATAACACACCTGACACACACCTGGGGATCAGGTAATAACTACAGAAACCTGAATTACACACCTGACACACACCTGGGGATCAGGTAATAACTACAGAAACCTGAATAACACACCTGACACACAACTGGGGATCAGGTAATAACTGAAGAAACCTGAATAACACACCTGACACACACCTGGGGATCAGGTAATAACTGCAGAAACCTGAATAACACACCTGACACACACCTGGGGATCAGGTAATAACTACAGAAACCTGAATTACACACCTGACACACACATGGGGATCAGGTAATAACTACAGAAACCTGAATAACACACCTGACACACAACTGGGGATCAGGTAATAACTGAAGAAACCTGAATAACACACCTGACACACACCTGGGTATCAGGTAATAACTGCAGAAACCTGAATAACACACCTGACACACACCTGGGGATCAGGTAATAACTGCTGACACCTGAAAAACACACCTGACACACACCTGAGGATCAGGTAATAACTGCAGAAACCTGAATAACACACCTGACACACACATGGGTCAGGCATCACAGGGAACCACTTCACACCACAACACGACACACCATGACACACCATGACACACCACACCACAACACTACACACCACAACACACTATGTCATACCACAACACTACACACCACAACACACTATGTCATACCACAACACTACACAACACACCACAACACTATACACCACTACACACCACGACATATCACGACACACCACGACACACTATGTCACACCACAACAACACGACACTATACACCACGACACACCATGACACACTATGTCATACCACGGGGTACCATGACACACTATGTCATACCACGGGGTACCATGACACACTATGTCATACCACGGGGTACCATGACACACTATGTCATACCACGGGGTACCATGCACGTCATGCCACCTGCACATCATATTTCTTGCTAGCAGAACATTTAACTTCCTTCCTGTCTCTGTCTACATCCCCCCCAGACCCGTTTGTGAAGGTTCAGCTGGTAACAGGGCTGAAGCTGGTAAAGACCAAGAAGACATCCTGTATGAAAGGAACCATCGACCCCTTCTACAACGAGTCGTTCAGCTTCAGAGTCCCCCACGAAGACCTCAGCGAAGTCAGCCTGGTATTTACAGGTACAGCCCCTAGAGAGAGAGACAGAGAGAGAGAGAGAGAGAGAGAGAGAGAGAGAGAGAGAGAGAGAGAGAGAGAGAGAGAGAGAGAGAGAGAGAGAGAGAGAGAGAGAGAGAGAGAGAGAGAGAGAGACTCCATATATATTGCTTTGGCAACAGTAACAACCACCCAACAGTGGCAACCACTAATTCATGCCAATAAACATTTTATTGAATTGAATTGAGATGGGGAGTGGAGAGGGAGAGAGAGAAAAGAGAGAGAGAAAAGGGAAGTAATTCATATTATTACTCTGAAAAATAATAATGACCTTTCATTTGCTCTGTAACCTCATAGTAGACTTCCTACCTAGGCTCCCTACGGAGTGTACACTCTCTCCCTCTGTGGGGTGTATCTACGTAGAGAATAAGAGCATGCCTCCTGTGGTGTGTACAGGAGGATGGTGTCTCTATCTCTCTCTCTCTCTCTCTCTCTCTCTCTCTCTCTCCATCTCTCTCCCTCTCTCCTTACCTCTCTCTCTCTCGCTCTCTCTATCTCCCTCTCTCCTTACCTCTCTCTCTCTCTCTATCTCCCTCTCTCATTCCCTCTCTCCTTACCTCTCTCTCTCCATCTCTCTCTCTCTCTCTCTCTCTCTCTCTCTCTCTCTCTCTCTCTCTCTCTCTCTCTCTTCGGAGTGCATGCTGGGAGTGAGTCCTCAAGCAGGAGTGTTTGTGAGAGCGAATGGAAATTCTTTTCACTCTATTGGGTTTTGGTATGTATATATATATATATAGTGATTAGTTTAGTTGTTTTTAGGGTATATTGGTTAACTATCATTAAGCACGTATAAGGGTGGTGGGATTGTTTGAGGTTGTTTGTGGGTTTTTTCGCGAGGGCACAACCAGCGGGTGGGGCTGGTTTCTAATGGCCACTCGCGGATGTGTAGAGTTTGAAAGACTTAGTAGGAGGCATGGCGTGAAGATTCTAGCCGAGACCGGGTGTTCAGTAGAAGAATGTAGTCTTGCTGTCGGTGCTATCATTGGGTATGATAGCATAAAATCAGCCTCAAGGATGAATAGCGCCGTAGTGATCTTCTTAGATTCTATTGAAAAGGTGAATAAAATAGTTGAGACGGGTGTTGTGTTACGGGAGACACAGACGCAGGTGTTTCCGCTTATGAATTCGGCGAAAAAAGTGATACTTTCTAATGTGCCACCTTTTGTTAAAGATGAAGTGTTGCAGCGAGAGTTAGCGCGTCATGGTCAAATTGTATCTACAATAAAGAAGGTTCTTTTTGGATGCAAATCTCCGTTGCTGAAACATGTCGTGTCTCATAGGAGGCAAGTGTATATGATATTAAAAAAGGACGTAGATGAACTGAATTTAGCGTTCAGTTTTAAGATTGATGGATTTGATTACGTATTTTACGCTTCGACTGAATCAATGAAATGTTTTGGTTGTGGAAGAGAGGGGCATTTGGTGCGCAGTTGTCCCGAGAATGAGCGCGCTGAGACCGGTAGTAGTTAACAAGTGGTAGAGATGGGGGATTTTTCATCTGGGGAGGACAGCGAGGGTGAGTCATCTGACGCGTCACAACAGTATAGCGAGATAAATGGGGTGGAAGGGAGATATGGAATTGAGAAGATACGTCAATTTCTGAAGGTGACAAAAGGGAAGAAATATATGCAGGATTACAATGTCAATGATTTTTTCCCTGAAAGTGAATTGTTTATTGAATCAGCAAAGTTTCTGATGTCAAAAATTACAGGAGGAGGGTTGAAAAGCCCTGAAATTGCTAGACTCAAGAAAGTGGTCACGAGAGTGATAAGTGATGTAAATTCGAAAGAAAATGAAAGAGTTTAGTTTCAGTTTTAACTCTGTAAAGAGATGGGGTGGCTGTATCATCTTCTGTATTTTTATTTCATCCATGAGCAGTTTTAAGATTTCTTCTTTAAACGTAAATGGTGGAAGAGATGGTAAAAAAAGAGCCATGGTGTATGAGTTAATTAGTGGAAAGGGAAGTGACATAAATTTTCTACAAGAAACGCATAGTAATTTGGAAAATGAAGTTATGTGGAAAAAGGAGTGGGGGGGGACAGTGGTGTGTAGTCATAAAAATTCTAACAGTGGGGGTGTGGCTATATTGTTCTCAAGGGGGTTTTTGCCTTTGTCTTATGAGGTTGAAGAGGTAGTTGAGGGGAGGTTATTAAAAGTTAGAGCAAGGTATGAAAACATCACTATGTGTCTGATAAATGTCTATGCCCCAGTGGTGGCAGTTGAGAGGGTATGTTTTTTAGAGACATTATCAAATACCATTGAGAAATGTAACAATGAAGATTATTTATTTATTGCTGGGGATTTTAACTGCACAGTCAGTGATTTAGATAGAAATCACCAAGAACCTCATATAGCCTCAAGGACCTTTTTAAAACGCCTCATTGTAACACATGAATTGTGTGATATTTGGCGGAGACAAAATGGAGGCACAAGGCAGTACACCTGGGCGCATGTGAGAGAGAACATCATCTCTATGGCAAGGTTAGATAGGTTTTATTGTTTTGAGCATCAATCTCAGGTCTGTAAATCAAGTGTGATAACCCCAGTGGGATTTTCTGATCATTGTTTAATAACAGAGGTGGTGTTCATTAATGATGTAAAACCCAAAAGCGCATATTGGCATTTTAATATAACTTTATTGAGTGATGCTCACTTCAGGAAATGTTTTTGTTTTTTCTGGGAGAGGTGGAGGTCTCAAAAGGACAGTTTTGTATCCATTCAACAGTGGTGGGATATAGGGAAAATCCAGATTCAACAATTTTGTAATCAATACACGAGGAATGTCACCAAGGATATCATCAGATCAATGAAAGCCCTAGAGTTTGAAATAGTGGAACTCATGACGTTGGTTGAGACCACAGGAGATCGAGGCCATACGCAGGCACTCAAGAAAAAAAAAGTTGAATTGGCAGACCTGCTGGGTATCAGAGCACAGGGGGCATTGGTGAGAAGTAAGTTTCAGGGAATATCTGAAATGGATGCCTCATCCAAATTTTTCTTTGGTTTAGAGAAAAAGAATGGACAAAGAAAAATTATTCATTGTCTCAAATCAGCTGTTGGACAAGAGCTCACTAGCCCTAGTGAAATTAGAAAGAGGGCAGTAGAGTTCTATGCTGAGCTCTACAAGTGTGAGTACAAAGAGGATAAAACAGTGACACAGCAGTTCCTTGATGGGCTCCCAAAGGTGGATGCAGAAGCTCAGGTTGAGCTTGAGCAACCATTGTCTTTGCAGGAGTTATACTCTGCATTACAAGGCATGGAAAATGGAAGGGCACCAGGCTTTGATGGGCTTCCCGTTGACTTTTTTAAGTCTTTTTGGACTATGTTGGGAGAAGATTGGCTGGCAGTAGTTAGTGATAGTTTAACCGGAGGGTTACTACCATTAAGCTGCAGAAGGGCTGTCCTCACCTTACTGCCCAAAAAGGGAGACCCTAGGGAGGTGAAAAACTGGAGGCCGGTGGCTTTATTGTGCACTGATTATAAGATCCTGTCCAAGGCTTTGTCCAACAGGCTGAGGGAGGTGATGGGGCAGATCATACATACGGACCAGTCCTACTGTGTTCCTGGCAGGCAGATAGGGGATAACATTTCTCTGATTCGTGACTTTTTGGACATCTCTAGGGCTATTGGGTTGGATGCAGGTCTAATTTCAATTGATCAGGAAAAGGCATTTGACCGAGTTGAACATCAATATTTATGGCATACGCTTGAGGCGTTTGGGTTCAGCTCTGGTTTTATTGACATGATAAAGGTGATATATGGTGACATTGAAAGTGTATTGAAAGTTAACGGTGGTTTGAGTGCTCCTTTTAAAGTGTGTAGAGGTATTAGGCAGGGATGTTCTTTATCAGGGATGCTGTATGCCATTGCTATAGAGCCACTACTAAATAGCATTAGAAGTCGCATTGAAGGGGTGTACCTTTCCAAGGATATTCCTCCTATTCGTCTTTCAGCCTACGCTGATGATGTAGTTGTTTTAGTGAAAAATCAAGCGGAGGTGGATAGTTTGAGTCTAATGGTTGATCGGTTTAGGGGAATATCCTCGGCAAACGTAAATTGGGAAAAGAGTTGTGCTTTACAGATTGGAGAATGGTCTGGAGGGATCATGGCTTTGCCGGGGGGATTGGAATGGTGTAAGGGAGGGTTTAAGTATCTTGGAGTGTACTTAGGAGATGAGGGGATTATGGAAAGAAATTGGATTGGGGTGGTTGAAATGGTGGAAGGGAGGATGAGGAGATGGCGTTGGTTGTTATCTCGAATGTCATATAGGGGGCGAACTATTATAGTTAACAATGTGATTGCCTCTGCATTATGGCATCGGTTGGCAGTTTTAGAACCACCATCTGGTCTTCTGGCTAAGATACAGGCAATTATGGTGGATTTTTTTTGGGATAAATATCACTGGGTTCCACAAAGTGTTTTGTATTTGTCAAAAGAGGAGGGGGGACAAGGTCTGGTACATCTTGCTAGTAGGGCTGCTGCTTTCCGTTTTCAGTTTATTCAAAGGTTGCTTTATGGACAGGAAAATGTGGTGTGGAGGGGGGTAGCAGGCCTTGTGTTACAGAGGGTTGGAGGTTTAGGTTTAAAGAAGGCTTTATTTCTGGTTGATAGTAGCCAGATTTCTAGGGAGGGAGTACCTCCGTTTTACAGAGGCCTTCTCAGAGTGTGGAGCATAATGAAGGTGTCCAGACGAACTTCAGCGGAGTCAGTGCATTGGCTGTTGGAGGAACCTCTGGTGTGTGGGGCAAGACTGGATTGTACAACTGCAGCTGTTCCACATTTCTCCAAGATTCTGGTGAAGGGAAAAATAATCACATTAAGACAGTTAATGGCAATGGCTGGGCCCGACTTAATGGATGGAAGACGGTTGGCTGAACATTTGGGGGTGAGGTCGGAAAGGATTGTTGGACAAATGCTGGGAAGCTGCAGGAAAGCTCTGTCAGCGGAAGAGTGGGGAATGCTTAATAGCCACAAGAAGAAGGAACAAGATGAAGACGTCTCATTTCCAAGATTAGGGATTACACCAAATATCACAGAGTCAGAGAGAAAGGGCATATTGTTGGATTTGAGAGGGTTGGAGGAGGTGGGTTTGGATGAGGTGAATGGGAAGGATTTGTATAGGGGGTGTGTTAAGGTGTTAAACAAAGAGAAATTGAAAAATAGAAAAGACACTCCATGGAGGGTAAAATTGGGAATTGATGACAAGGTAAAGCCAGCATGGAGAGCACTGTACAAACCACCGTTACAAAAGGGTACTGGTGATATGCAATGGA
>NC_074666.1:99587321-99644821 GCF_029448725.1 Salvelinus fontinalis
AAGACCCATGACCTGTTTAGTGACAAATAACCCCAGGAAGTTAACAGTGTCTGAAGTCGAGCTGGGGGACTCTGGCCCTCTGCAACGCTCCTCTCCTGACATCACCAATATGTTATCAGCATGTCCCTCAGGACTTGACCAGACCAGACAAGCTCAGGGCAGACCAGACAAGCTCATGGCAGACCAGACAAGCTCAGGGCAGACCAGACAAGAATCAGGTCAGATCAGGGCAAACCAGACCAGACCATGGTATAGGCTGACTGAAGGTATGTCTGTGTTGGAAACTAGGAAGTCCTAAAGTCAGGAAGAAGAGGTCTTTTAAACTATGGACCTGGGTTTGGCATATACATGTGTTTGTTTGTTAGCTGTGTGTGCATGGCGACAACCCATTGATGGAATGCAGATATATCAGCCTATCAGCTGATGCCACCTCATTCCAAAACAGCATCACAAGACCCATTGAGTAAGGTAGTGGATCCTAATTCCCAACCTAGTCAATAAATAATGTAGTGCACTACTTTCGACCTGCCCTATATACTTAATAGGGTGCCATTTGTGACTTGTTTCAGGAAATGAGGCGTATGTCGCACGCCACAACTTCACACGAGTGGCATTTGAATGTCTTTTAATTTAAAAAAAAATCGAAACGTGTTTTTTGGGGGGGCAAAAATGCCTTCTGGAACATGTGAACTTTCATGTGCCTTAATAACAAAATGGTTTTCCATCCATGAATACAAATACAATTGTTAAATTAGGAGCCTGGTTGGTTTAGCCATGGAAAAAGTTAGGAACCTTCCCGCTAGCAATGATTGGCTGAGATAATGAATGGGCTGGATTTTTAAAATATTTTTTTATTTCACCTTTATTTAACCAGGTAGGCCAGTTGAGAACAAGTTCTCATTTACAACTGCGACCTGGTCAAGATAAAGCAAAGCAGTGCGACACATACAACAACACAGAGTTACATATGGAATAAACAAACATACAATCAATAATACAGTAGGAAAAAAAGTCTATATACAGCATGTGCAAATGAGGTAGGATAAGGGAGGTAAGGCAATAAATAGGCCATGGTGGCGAAGTAATTACAAAATAGCAATTAAACACTGGAATGGTAGAATGTGCAGAAGATGAATGCGCAAGAGAGATACTGGGGTGCAAAGGAGCAAGATAAATAAATAAATACAGTATGGGGATGAGATAGGTAGATAGATGGGCTATTTACAGATGGGCTATGTACAGGTGCAGTGATCTGTGAGCTGCTCTGACAGCTGGTGCTTAAAGCTAGTGAGGGAGATATGAGTCTCCAGCTTCAGAGGTTTTTGCAGTTCGTTCCAGTCATTGGAACTGGAAGGAGAGGAAGAAAAGGAAGAATTGGCTTTGGGGGTGACCAGTGAGATATACCTGCTGGAGCGCGTGCTACAGGTGGGTGCTGCTATGGTGACCAGTGAGATATACCTGCTGGAGCGCGTGCTACAGGTGGGTGCTGCTATGGTGACCAGTGAGATATACCTGCTGGAGCGCGTGCTACAGGTGGGTGCTGCTATGGTGACCAGTGAGATATACCTGCTGGAGCGCATGCTACAGGTGGGTGTTGCTATGGTGACCAGTGAGATATACCTGCTGGAGCGCGTGCTAGAGGTGGGTGCTGCTATGGTGACCAGTGAGATATACCTGCTGGAGCGCGTGCTACGGGTGGGTGCTGCTATGGTGACCAGTGAGATATACCTGCTGGAGCGCGTGCTACAGGTGGGTGCTGCTATGGTGACCAGTGAGATATACCTGCTGGAGCGCGTGCTACAGGTGGGTGCTGCTATGGTGACCAGTGAGATATACCTGCTGGAGCGCGTACTACAGGTGGGTGCTGCTATGGTGACCAGTGAGATATACCTGCTGGAGCGCGTGCTACGGGTGGGTGCTGCTATGGTGACCAGTGAGATATACCTGCTGGAGCGCGTGCTACAGGTGGGTGCTGCTATGGTGATCAGTGAGATATACCTGCTGGAGCGTGTGCTACAGGTGGGTGCTGCTATGGTGACCAGTGAGATATACCTGCTGGAGCGCGTGCTACAGGTGGGTGCTGCTATGGTGATCAGTGAGATATACCTGCTGGAGCGCGTGCTACGGGTGGGTGTTGCTATGGTGATCAGTGAGATATACCTGCTGGAGCGCGTGCTACGGGTGGGTGCTGCTATGGTGACCAGTGAGATATACCTGCTGGAGCGCGTGCTACAGGTGGGTGCTGCTATGGTGACCAGTGAGATATACCTGCTGGAGCGCGTGCTACGGGTGGGTGCTGCTATGGTGACCAGTGAGATATACCTGCTGGAGCGCGTGCTACGGGTGGGTGCTGCTATGGTGACCAGTGAGATATACCTGCTGGAGCGCGTGCTACGGGTGGGTGCTGCTATGGTGACCAGTGAGATATACCTGCTGGAGCGCGTGCTACAGGTGGGTGCTGCTATGGTGACCAGTGAGATATACCTGCTGGAGCGCGTGCTACGGGTGGGTGCTGCTATGGTGACCAGTGAGATATACCTGCTGGAGCGCATGCTACAGGTGGGTGTTGCTATGGTGACCAGTGAGATATACCTGCTGGAGCGCGTGCTACAGGTGGGTGCTGCTATGGTGACCAGTGAGATATACCTGCTGGAGCGCGTGCTACAGGTGGGTGCTGCTATGGTGACCAGAGAGATATACCTGCTGGAGCGCGTGCTACAGGTGGGTGCTGCTATGGTGACCAGAGAGATATACCTGCTGGAGCGCATGCTACAGGTGGGTGCTGCTATGGTGACCAGTGAGATATACCTGCTGGAGCGCGTGCTACAGGTGGGTGCTGCTATGGTGACCAGTGAGCTGAGATAAGGCGGGGCTTTACCTAGCAGAGACTTGTAGATGACCTGGAGCCAGTGGGTTTGGCGACGAGTGTGAAGCGAGGGCCAGCCAACGAGAGCGTACAGGTCACAATGGTGGGTAGTATATGGGGCTTTGGTGACAAAACAGATGGCACTGTGATAGACTGCATCCAATTTGTTGAGTAGAGTGTTGCAGGCTATTTTATAAATGACATCGCCGAAGTCGAGGATCGGTAGGATGGTCAGTTTTACGAGGTTATGTTTGGCTGCATGAGTGAAGAATGCTTTGTTGTGATATAGGAAGTCGACTCTAGATTTAATTTTGGATTGGAGATGTTTAATGTGAGTCTGGAAGGAGAGTTTACAGTCTAACCAGACACCTAGGTATTTGTAGTTGTCCACATATTCTAAGTCAGAGCCGTCCAGAGTAGTGATGCTGGACGGACGGGCAGGTGCGGGCAGCGATTGGTTGAAGAGCATGCATTTAGATTTACTTGCATTTAAGAGCAGTTGGAGGCCACGGAAGGAGAGTTGTATGGCATTGAAGCTCGTCTGGAGGTTGCCGGGAGATGAGTTTGGATTGGTCTGGTCTGCCATGAAGCATCCTGTCTATAACGTGAGCTGTGATTACGGCCATTATTGTATTTCATGTGTACATGTCTAGACAATAGTGAACCATCCACTTAGCAGGATGTGGCTGGAGGTTAGTTATAGCATTTCCTTCACATGACCCATCCATTTAGACAAGTTTGTCGGGTAAACGTCATCTAATGAAGATGAAATATTTATTAAATATTTTTATTTGGACACTTTCTGTTTTTGATATTGTTACTATGCAAGTAACCACTTCACTGTACCGTTTACACCTTATGTATCCTGTGCACGTGACCAATAAACGTAGATTTGATTTAATATAGCATGTGTTTACCACATGGCCTCACATGTGAATTCTTAAAAACATGGGTGGGGCTAAAGCTTAAGAGGGCGTGAACGATGCTGAATGGGTGTAGACAATGAAGAGCTCTCCAGTAGGTGTACCAAAACATTCAAGGATCATTTTCTCAAAAGTGCGGTTACAAGTTTATCAACTTTCAAAGCAGAATTACTTTCCCATTGTTCCTCAACTGCAGTGTATGATATACCATTTTCTCTACATTTATCCATTGTAAAAAAACACAATTTCAAATGTTGCTATGTAAGACTGAACTAGAAAGAATGGTGGGAGCATTCTAGAAGGCTACAGCAGGACGTTATGTCACGTACACATTCCTACCCCTGCCCTCTATTTCCCATGGTTACACAGTGTCATAAATCTGATCCCAACAGCACATAAAACTCCACCCTCGGAGAGTATCAGAGATACTCATGCACGCACATGCAGGAACAGAGAAACACAAACATTATGCAGGAACAGAACCTCACACATCCCACACAACAATAGACCAACTGTTTGTATTTTGCCACATAGTATTTGTGTCTCTCTCTCTCTCTCTCTCTCTCTCTCTCTCTCTCTCTCTCTCTCTCTCTCTCTCTCTCTCTCTCTCTCTCTCTCTCTCTCTCTCTCTCTCTCTCTCTCTCTCTCTCAAAAATGAATGTGGGATTGTCAGTGGTGGCTGGTGGCACTTTCATTTGGAGGAGGAGCACAAAGTAATGGCTGGAACATAATGGATGGAATGACATCAAACACATCAATCACATGGTTTACAGCCTCCTCTGGTGATTGGGCTGTTGCTGGGTTCTGCAGGACACCCAGCTGGAGTCAAGCCTCGGATGCATTGATCCACAGCAGAGCCACAGCAGGCAGACAGACCACTAGAGACAGACCCACAGAGGAATGTACCACTACAGACAGACCCACAGAGGAATGTACCACTACAGACAGACCCACAGAGGAACGTACCACTACAGACAGACGCACAGAGGAATGTACCACTACAGACAGACGCACAGAGGTATGTACCATTACAGACAGACGCACAGAGGAATGTACCACTACAGACAGACCCACAGAGGAACGTACCACTACAGACACACGCACAGAGGAATGTACCACTACAGACAGACGCACAGAGGTATGTACCACTACAGACAGACCCACAGAGGAACATACCACTACAGACAGACCCACAGAGGAACATACCACTACAGACAGACCCACAGAGGAACATACCACTACAGACAGACCCACAGAGGAACATACCACTACAGAGAGACCCACAGAGGAACATACCAGTACAGAGAGACCCACAGAGGAACATACCACTACAGACAGACCCACAGAGGAACGTAATACTAAAGACAGACCCACAGAGGAACATGCCACTACAGAGAGACCCACAGAGGAACATACCAGTACAGAGAGACCCACAGAGGAACGTACCACTACAGACAGGCACACAGAGGAACATACCAGTACAGAGAGACCCACAGAGGAACATACCAGTACAGAGAGACCCACAGAGGAACATACCACTACAGACAGACCCACAGAGGAACATACCACTACAGACAGACCCACAGAGGAACGTACCACTACAGACAGGCACACAGAGGAACATACCAGTACAGAGAGACCCACAGAGGAACATACCAGTACAGAGAGACCCACAGAGGAACATACCACTACAGACAGACCCACAGAGGAACATACCACTACAGACAGACCCACAGAGGAACGTACCACTACAGACAGACCCACAGAGGAACGTACCACTACAGACAGACACACAGAGGAACATACCACTACAGACAGACCCACAGAGGAACATACCACTACAGAGAGACCCACAGAGGAACATACCACTACAGACAGACACACAGAGGAACATACCACTACAGACAGACCCACAGAGGAACGTACCACTACAGACAGACCCACAGAGGAACGTACCACTACAGACAGACACACAGAGGAACATACCACTACAGACAGACCCACAGAGGAACATACCACTACAGAGAGACCCACAGAGGAACATACCACTACAGACAGACACACAGAGGAACATACCACTACAGACAGACCCACAGAGGAACATACCACTACAGAGAGACCCACAGAGGAACATACCACTACAGAGAGACCCACAGAGGAACATACCACTACAGACAGACCCACAGAGGAACATACCACTACAGACAGGCACACAGAGGAACATACCACTACAGAGAGACCCACAGAGGAACATACCAGTACAGACAGACCCACAGAGGAACGTACCACTACAGAGACACCCACAGAGGAACATACCACTACAGACAGACCCACAGAGGAACATACCACTACAGACAGACCCACAGAGGAACGTAATACTGAAGACAGACCCACAGAGGAATGTACCATTACAGAGAGACCCACAGAGGAACGTACCACTACAGACAGACCCATAGAGGAATGTCCCACTACAGACAGACCCACAGAGCCACATACCACTCCTCTCATGAATTGGTTGGGTCGGGTTTGGCACGAGTGAAATCTCTCTTTCTCGCTCGGTACATTGTTGTGGAGGGAAACAAGACAGTATTAAGTTAGTCAGGTTTGTGTATTTTTTGAGTGTATGATTAGCATCAACTCAGTTCAGAGGTCATATAGCCAGCCTCTATGCCCATCTACCACACAGACTAATACAGACACTCATAGAGATCTGCATTATAGATCGTTGAATTAGCGCAGCAGCTACTTTTCCCAGCGCCACTGACTCCGATATGGGCTTTCACGGTGCCTGTCCTCCCCAGGGCCATGGGTCAGTGTGTGTGTGTGTGTGTGTGTGTGTGTGTGTGTGTGTGTGTGTGTGTGTGTGTGTGTGTGTGTGTGTGTGTGTGTGTGTGTGTGTGCGTGTGCGCGCGCGTGTGTGTGTGTGTGTGTGTGTGTGTGTGTGTGTGTGTGTGTGTGTGTGTGTGTGTGTGTGTGTGTGTGTGTGTGTGTGTGTGTGTGTGTGTGTGTGTGTGTGTGTGTGTGTGTGTGCGGGTGCATGTGGGTGCGTGTGCGTGTGTGCGTGTGTGCCAACATGATGGGTCAGCCTAACTGACCATGCCCTGGCCTGTATAATGAGTGATGGTGGTCACCAAGTTCGCTTCATGAAATCTGTTTTCCATGCCGCCCTGCATCCTGACATGTTCTCCAACTGGCGGGAACAGAACACATCAGAAGGAATAAGGTTTTTGAAGTGTCTGTCCCATATCTAGGAGATATAAGAAAGTTCGGGAAATATAAAACACTTTTTGGTAACGGTTTACCTTCAGATGAGTCCCGTGACACTTGTGAGGGTCGTAGAGCAAAAACAGACAACACCTAGTTGGTGAGAGTCTTCCTTTTCCAAAGTGGCAGCGTATTAGTTTTGTAGGACAAACTGTTCGGACGCTACAGGCGTTGTGTGAGAAGACAGAGGCCTGTTTCCTGGTCTGACAAACAGGGCTACAGCTCTGTGACTCTCCACCGCTGATACGGACGGCCGACGGGGGGATGTGGTGGATTGAGACAAAGCTTCATAAAGGTGATACACATTAGATTTTGGGGAAAGTTTTGTAATTTCAGAAAATCCATGATATTCCTGCTGTAACAATTGAATGATAGTGTTGTGATTGGCTGTGATATTGGCCTATTGATTTCTCCCGCCGGAGTAGCGTCTGTTGTCTAAATGGGAAATCTGTTTTGACTTTGTGGCTGTGCTATCTAGTGGAAATCAGGTCAAGCTGCCACTTTAGAAATCTCTCATTTCCTACACTGTTTCACTCAACTTCAATTTCTGTGAGGGAGAAAAAAAGCACTGAATAGTGTAGGGAATCATTGTACCATCTAAATCGCTTTGAAATATATTTTCAATAACATAAAATATAGTTTTTCCAGCTGTTTGAAGCTGGTGGACCAAAAGCGAAAGTAAAAGTCTCAGGCATGAGTCTGCGCCATGTTACGGGGAAATGGGATGCGGAGGAGCGGGGGATTTATTTGAAATGCAGCCCAGTGCTGTTTCAATTCACCCAGCTTCCACAAAGGGGAGAAACTCTGAGAAATGTGTGTAGCACCTTTAAACAGGCAGATTTTGACAGGTGCCGTCAATCGACTCTTAAGGATTCTCAACGGGCTTAGATGGCTCCTTCTCAAAGTGTGAAACTGGGGAAGTCAACACATCAACACCATCAACACCAAACAACTCACATACAGGTAACACGGGCCTCGACGAATGGGAGGAAAAAGCTACAGAAGACAGGAGAAGGTATTTTCTACTGTATCTGTGATCACCGTGACCTAGATACAACAACTCTCCTGTGACAAAAAAGAGATTAGATAGATGGTATGGGCTTAAAGTATGATTTCTATCCATGACAGTCTTATCCCACTGAACTAAAGTATGATTCTTATCCATGACGGTCTTATCCCACTAAACTAAAGTATGATTCCTATCCATGACAGTCTTATCCCACTGAACTAAAGTATGATTCCTATCCATGACGGTCTTATCCCACTGAACTAAAGTATGATTCCTATACATGACGGTCTTATCCCACTAAACTAAAGTATGATTCCTATCCATGACGGTCTTATCCCACTGAACTAAACTAAAGTATGATTCCTATCCATGACAGTCTTATCCCACTGAACTAAACTAAAGTATGATTCCTATCCATGACGGTCTTATCCCACTAAACTAAAGTATGATTCCTATCCATGACAGTCTTATCCCACTGAACTAAAGTATGATTCCTATCCATGACAGTCGTATCCCACTGAACTGAACTAAAGTATGATTCCTATCCATGACAGTCTTATCCCACTGAACTAAAGTATGATTCCTATCCATGACAGTCGTATCCCACTGAACTGAACTAAAGTATGATTTCTATCCATGACAGTCTTATCCCACTGAACTAAACTAAAGTATGATTCCTATCCATGACGGTCTTATCCCACTAAACTAAAGTATGATTCCTATCCATGACAGTCTTATCCCACTGAACTAAAGTATGATTCCTATCCATGACAGTCGTATCCCACTGAACTGAACTAAAGTATGATTCCTATCCATGACAGTCTTATCCCACTGAACTAAAGTATGATTCCTATCCATGACAGTCGTATCCCACTGAACTGAACTAAAGTATGATTTCTATCCATGACAGTCTTATCCCACTGAACTAAAGTATAATTCCTATCCATGATGTTCTTATCCCACTAAACTAAAGTATGATTCCTATCCATGACGGTCTTATCCCACTGAACTAAACTAAAGTATGATTCCTATCCATGACAGTCTTATCCCACTGAACTAAAGTATGATTCCTATCCATGACAGTCTTATCCCACTGAACTAAAGTATGATTCCTGGTCTCCCGAGTGGCGCAGTGGTCTAAGACACTGCATCTCAGTGCAAGAGGCATCACTGCCGTACCTGGTTTGAATCCAGGCTGCATCACATCTGGAGTTTGCAATGCTGTCATCAAGGCAAAGAAACTAAAATATATTTCGATTTTTTGGTTACTACATGTGTTATTTCATAGTTTTGATGTTTTCACTATTATTCTACAATGTAGAAAATAGTAAAATAAAGAATCACCCTTGAATGAGTAGGTGTTCTAAAACTTTTGATCGGTAGTGTAGATCTATTAATGATATAGATCTGTTAATGATATTGATCTGTTAATGACAGGGTGGATGATAGGGTGATCTGTTATTAATGATATAGATCTGTTAATGATATCGACATGTTAATTATATATATATATATGTTAGTGATATAGATCTGTTAATGATATAGATCTGTTAGTGATATAGATGTTAATGATATAGATCTGTTAGTGATATAGATATGCTAGTGATATAAATATGTTGGTGATATAGATATGTTAGTGATATAGATCTGTTAGTGATATAGATCTGTTAGTGATATAGATATGTTAGTGATATAGACATGTTCATGATATAGATATGTTAATGATATAGATATGTTAGTGATATATATATGTTAATGATATAGATATGTTAGTGATATAGATCTGTTAGTGATATAGATATGTTAGTGATATAGATATGTTAGTGATATAGATATGTTAGTGATATAGATATGTTAGTGATATAGATATGTTAATGATATAGATCTGTTAGTGATATAGATCTGTTAGTGATATAGATATGTTAGTGATATAGATCTGTTAGTGATATAGATCTGTTAGTGATATAGATATGTTAGTGATATAGATATGTTAGTGATATAGATATGTTAGTGATATAGATCTGTTAGTGATATAGATCTGTTAGTGATATAGATATGTTAGTGATATAGATATGTTAGTGATATAGATCTGTTAGTGATATAGATGTTAATGATATAGATATGTTAGTGATATAGATATGTTAATGCTATAGATATGTTAGTGATATAGATATGTTAGTGATATAGATCTGTTAATGATATAGATCTGTTAGTGATATAGATGTTAATGATATAGATATGTTAGTGATATAGATATGTTAGTGATATAGATCTGTTAGTGATATAGATGTTAATGATATAGATATGTTAGTGATATAGATATGTTAGTGATATAGATATGTTAGTGATATAGATCTGTTAGTGATATAGATCTGTTAATGATATAGATCTGTTAGTGATATAGATGTTAATGATATAGATCTGTTAGTGATATATATATGTTAGTGATATAGATCTGTTAGTGATATAGATGTTAATGATATAGATATGTTAATGATATAGATATGTTAGTGATATAGATATGTTAGTGATATAGATATGTTAATGATATAGATATGTTAGTGATATAGATATGTTAGTGATATAGATCTGTTAGTGATATATATATGTTAGTGATATAGCTATGTTAATGATATAGATATGTTAGTGATATATATATGTTAATGATATAGATATGTTAGTGATATAGATATGTTAGTGATATAGCTATGTTAATGATATAGATATGTTAGTGATATATATATGTTAATGATATAGATCTGTTAGTGATATAGATATGTTAGTGATATAGCTATGTTAATGATATAGATATGTTACTGATATATATATGTTAATGATATAGATATGTTAGTGATATAGATCTGTTAGTGATATAGATCTGTTAGTGATATAGATCTGTTAGTGATATAGATCTGTTATTGTCTATAATGGTCTATAATGGTTCAAAAGTTTTAATTTTCTTTGAAATACTTTGAGCTGTGCTTTACTGGCCTGGCTTGATGGAACCAATGGAATAGTCCCCAAAGAGCAACCCATGCCTGTCGGGCACAACAGACAGGCTCAATCAAACACTCAAAGTATTTGAAAGAAAAGTTATGCTTTTTGAACCCACATCTGGATCCTACTAAACCTCCCCATCCACCTTGGTTTGAGAGGGGGGAAGGGAGGGTAGGAGGGAAGGAGCGAAAACCGAGAGAGAGGGAAGGAGGGGAATGGATAGAGAGAGGGATGGAGGAGAACAGAAAGAGAGAGGGAAGGAGGGAAACAGAGAGAGAGACGGAAGGAGGGGAACGGAGAGAGAGACAGAAGGAGGGGAACGGAGAGAGAGACAGAAGGAGGGGAACGGAGAGAGAGAGGGAAGGAGGGGAACAAAAAGACAGAAGGAAGGCGGGGAACAGAGAGCGAGACGGAAGGAGGGGAACGGAGAGAGAGACAGAAGGAGAGGAACGGAGAGAGAGAGAGGGGGAAGGAGGGGAACAGAAAGACAGAAGGAAGGAGGGGAACAGAGAGCGAGACAGAAGGAAGGGAACAGAGAGAGAGAGGGAAGGGGACGGAGAGAAAGACAAGTAGGGGAGGGGAGCGAGAGAGGGGAGGAGGGAGGCAAAAAATGCTTGGTTGGGGAGAGAGAGAGAGAACAAATGAAGGAAAGAGAGTGTGAGAGCGAGAGAGTGAGAGAGTGATTGAGGAAGAGAGAAAGATAGGGAAAGGAAAAGAGGATGAGAAGAGAGAGATGTAGGAGTAGGGGAGGAGGGAGCAGGGAGTAGGGAGTAGGGAGTAGGGGAGGAGGGAGGAGGGGAGGAGGGAGAAGAGGAGAGGAGGAGGGAGTAGGGGAGGAGGGAGGAGGGAGTGGGGAGGAGAGGAGGAGGGAGTAGGGGAGGAGGGAGGAGGGAGTAGGGTAGGAGGGAGTAGGGGAGTAGGGAGTAGGGAGGAGAGGAGGAGGGAGTAGGGGAGGAGGGATTAGGGGCGGAGAGGAGGAGGGAAGAGGGAGGAGTGAGTAGAGGAGGAGGTTTGAGGAGGGAGGAGGGAGGAGAGGAGGAGGGAGTAGGGGAGGAGGAGGGGAGGAGGGAGGAGGGAGTAGGGAAGGAGGGAGTAGGGGAGGAGGGAGCAGGGAGTAGGGAGTAGGGAGTAGGGGAGGAGGGAGGAGGGGAGGAGGGAGAAGAGGAGAGGAGGAGGGAGTAGGGGAGGAGGGAGGAGGGAGTGGGGAGGAGAGGAGGAGGGAGTAGGGGAGGAGGGAGGAGGGAGTAGGGTAGGAGGGAGTAGGGGAGTAGGGAGTAGGGAGGAGAGGAGGAGGGAGTAGGGGAGGAGGGATTAGGGGCGGAGAGGAGGAGGGAAGAGGGAGGAGTGAGTAGGGGAGGAGGGAGGAGGGAGGAGGGAGGAAAGGAGGAG
The DNA here is from genome assembly GCF_029448725.1 of Salvelinus fontinalis. Taxonomy (NCBI): domain Eukaryota; kingdom Metazoa; phylum Chordata; class Actinopteri; order Salmoniformes; family Salmonidae; genus Salvelinus; species Salvelinus fontinalis. The sequence goes on from NC_074666.1 coordinate 99,599,770, forward strand.
GGAGTAGGGGAGGAGGAGGGGAGGAGGGAGGAGGGAGTAGGGAAGGAGGGAGTAGGGGAGGAGGGAGGAGAGGAGGAGGGAGGATGGAGTAGGGGAGGGGGAGGAGGGAGAGGAGGAGAGGAGGAGAGGAGGAGGGAGGAGCGAGGAGGGATGAGGGAGTAGGGGAGGAGGGAGGAGGGAGTAGGGGAGGAGGGAGGAGGCGAGGAGAGGAGGAGAAGAGGAGAGGAGGAGGGAGTAGGGGAGGAGGGAGTAGGGGCAGAGAGGAGGAGGGAAGAGGGGAAGAGGGAGGAGTGAGTAGGGAGGAGAGGAGGAGGGAGTAGGGGAGGAGGAGGGGAGGAGGGAGTAGGGGAGGAGGGAGGAGAGGAGGAGGAGGGAGGATGGAGTAGGGGAGGGGGAGGAGGGAGAGGAGGAGAGGAGGAGGGAGGAGCGAGGAGGGAGGAGGGAGTAGGGGAGGAGGGAGGAGGGGAGAATGGAGGAGGAGGTAGGGGAGGAAAGGAGGAGGGAGTAGGGGAGGAGGGAGTAGGGGAGGAGGGAGGAGGGGAGGAGAGGAGGAGGGAGGAGGGAGGAGGGAGTAGGGGAGGAGGGAGGAGAGGAGGAGGGAGTACAGGAGGAGGGAGGAGGGAGTAGGGGAGGAAGGAGGAGGGAGGAGGGAGTATGGGAGAAGGGAGGAAAGGACGAGGGAGGAGGGAGGAGGGAGGATGGGAGGATGGGAGGAAGGAGGAGGGATTGGAGCCCATAAGGATCGGCCCCTTTTTCCTCTTAAGGATCGGCCCCTTTTTTTTCAATTTTTGCCTAAAACGACTTAACAAAATCTAACTGCCTGTAGCCCAGGCCCTGAAGCAAGGATATGCATTTTCTTGGTATCATTTGAAAGTAAACACTTTGAAGTTTGTGGAAATGTTAAAGGAATGTAGTAGAATATAACACATTCGATCTGGTAAAAGATAAAGACATAGAAAAAAAACTATGTTTTTCGTAGTTTTTTTGTACCATCATTATTGAAATGCAAGAGAAAGGCCATAATGTATTTTTCCAGCCCAGGTGAAATTTAGAATTTGGCCACTAGATGGCAGCAGTGTACATGCAACGTTTTAGACTGATCCAATGAGCCATTGCATTTCGGTTCAAGCTTTTGTGTCAAGACTGCCCAAATGTGCCTAATTTGTTTATTAATAACTTGTTCAAAACTGTGCACTCTCCTCAAACAATAGCATGGTATTATTTCACTGAAATAGCTCATGTAAATTGGACAGTGCAGTTAGATTAACAAGAATTTAAGCTTTCTGCCAATATCAGATATGTCTATGTCCTGGGAAACATTCTTGTTACTTACAACCTCATGCTAATCGCATTAGCCTACGTTAGCTCAACCGTCCCGCAGGGGACCCACCAATCCTGAAGAAGTTTTAAGAATCTATTCATTATGGTCACAATCTAAGAATGAGAAAACATAACATTTAAGGCTCATGAAGCCTTCTCTAAACCTTTATATCAAATTAAATCAAAAATCATATTTGTCACATGCGTCGAATACAACAGGTAGACCTTACAGTGAAATGCTTACTTAAGGGCTGTATAGATGCTTCATAAATCATTCATTACCAATTATCATGCCATATAAAGGGTAGCAAAAGGGTTGAATTCATTTGTCTTATTATGAACTTCCATCAATCCAGAGTGTGATGGAACACAGTCACAGTGAGAAGGAGGTGTGATTGTGATCAGAACTCTGTAAACAGTTCTATTTGGAGAGCCCTGTCAACATGTTTGGAACCTCTTTGTGGTGGATATATATCACTTCGACAACAACAACAGAACACAGTCACAGTGAGAAGGAGGTGTGATTGTGATCAGAACTCTGCAAACAGTTCTATTTGGAGACCCCTGTCAACACGTTTGGAACCTCTTTGTGGTGGATACATATCACTTGGACAACAACAACAGAACACAGTCACAGTGAGAAGGAGGTGTGATTGTGATCAGAACTCTGCAAACAGTTCTATTTGGAGACCCCTGTCAACACGTTTGGAACCTCTTTGTGGTGGATACATATCACTTGGACAACAACAACAGAACACAGTCACAGTGAGAAGGAGGTGTGATTGTGATCAGAACTCTGCAAACAGTTCTATTTGGAGACCCCTGTCAACACGTTTGGAACCTCTTTGTGGTGGATACATATCACTTGGACAACAACAACAGAAAGAACAACAACCAACCAGAGCTACATCTTGAGATACAAAATGCAACAAAACATAAGCTTTGATATGTTGCTTTACAGTGTGCTGTTTTGGGCCAAGGTCCAAGCCTGTCAGAAGAAAACAGAGAAAGGACATGTGGAATATTCCAGGGGAATATAGGAAATAGGGTGTCATTCTGGTCAAAAGTAGTGCACTATATAGGGAATAGGGTGCCATTGGTAACGCTCCCTGTGTTAAGTGTTTGGGTCGACCCAGGCACATATGAATATTATCTGCTAGGACTTTAGTTGTTACTGTAAGACATAGGTACGGTGTCCATATTAGGAAAGCCTCACTTCTGCTGAGACGGCCCAGTGAGGGAGGTGCGTACGGCCCAGTAAGGGTAGTGCATACGGCCCAGTGAGGGTAGTGCATATGGCCCAGTGAGGGTAGTGCGTATGGCCCAGTACATCACTGGGGCCAAGTTTCCTGCCATCCAGAACCTCTATACCAGGTGGTGTCAGAGGAAGGCCCTAAAAATTATCAAAGACTCCAGCCAAGACTGCTTCATAGGTAATAAAATAGTTAAGCCATAAGACTGCTTCATAATATCAATACCCTCTGCATATCTATGAGAAACCAACTGACATTTACTCCTGAGGTGCTGATCTGTTGCACCCTCTACAACCACTGGGATTATTATTATTACTTGACACTGCTGGTCATCTATGAACGCTTGAACATCTTGGCGATGTACTGTTATAATATCCACCCGGCACAGCCAGAAGAGGACTGGCCACCCCTCAGAGCCTGGTTCCTCTCTTGGTTTCTTCCTAGGTTCCTGCCTTTCTAGGGAGTTTTTCCTAGCCACCGTGCTTCTACATCTGCGTTGCTTGCTGTTTCTGGTTTTAAGCTGGGTTTCTGTATAGCACTTTGTTTCTGTATAGCACTTTATAAATACATTTGATTGATTGATTGAAGACAGCCTTCAACACTGCTAGCAGATACTATGAATACCTGGTGATGCCATTCGGTCTGACCAATGCTCCTGCTGTGTTCCAGGCCTTGGTTAATGATGTTCTCCGTGACATGTTGAACCGGTTCATGTTCGTCTTTTCCCACTCGGCTCAAGAACACGTTCTCCACGTCCGACAGGTCCTCCAGCATCTCATGAAGAACCAGCTTTTTGTCAAAGCCAAAAAATGTGAATCCCATCGCTCCACCATCTCCTTCCTTGGATACCTTATCGCTGCTGGGACTGTGCAGATGGATCCCGGAAAGGTGAGAGCAACCACCTCTTCCAAGGTCCCGTTCACGTGGTATCCAGCTGCTGACCGGGCGTTCCTGGACATTAAGCACCTCTTCACCAAACCTCCCATATTGATCCAACCGGATCCGTCCCGTCAGCTCGTGGTGGAGGTAGACGCCTCGGATGCGAGAGGGGTGGCCGTCCTGTCCCAGCATTCTGCCCTGGGCCTTAAGCTACATCCATGCACATTCCTCTCATCGTCTTAACGCCACAGAGGGGAATTATGATGTGGGGAATCGATAACTGCAGTGAAGATGACATTGGAGGAGTGGAGACACTGGTTAGAGGGGGCGGAACTTCCGTTCATAGTGTGGACGGACCACAAGAACCTGGAATATTTTCGCATCGCCAAGCGTCTCAACTCCAGGCAAGCTCAATGGGCCGGTTCAAATTCACCATCTGCTGGTCACACTTTCATGCCGCTATAGCCCCGCATCTACACCCTCGGTCCCAGAGACCATTCTTCCTATCTCAGATGCTGCCCGCTCTACGGTCCTGGAATAGGCTCATTCCTCCAGGCTTGCCTGTCACCCTGGTTCCCTTCGGACCCTGGCCTTTGTGCGACAACGCTTTTGGTGGCCCACCATGGTCCCTGACCTCTCTGCGTTCGTCGCCGCCTTCAATGCCAGTGCTCAGAACAAGACTGATCCCGAACATGCCTGCAGTTCTGTACCTTATGGACCCTGCCATGGATTACTGACCTCTGCCTGCCCTTGACCTGTCGTTTGCCTGCCCCCTGTTTTTGCAATAAACGTTTGTTATTCTTAACTGTCTGCATCTGGGTCTTATCCTCAGGTCTGATAACTACAGTCCCAGAGTAATAATGTAATTATATACGCATGGGCTCTGAAGAGGACTACAGCCTCAGAGTAATAATGTTATTATAGAGGCATGGGCTCTGAAGAGGACTACAGCCTCAGAGTAATAATGTCATTATAGAGGCATGTCACAGGGCTCTGAAGAGGACTACAGCCCCAGAGTAATAATGTCATTATAGAGGCATGTCACAGGGCTCTGAAGAGGATTACAGCCCCAGAGTAATAATGTCATTATAGAGGCATGGGCTCTGAAGAGGACTACAGCCCCAGAGTAATAATGTCATTATAGAGGCATGTCACAGGGCTCTGAAGAGGACTACAGACCCAGAGTAATAATGTCATTATAGAGGCATGTCACAGGACTTTGAAGAGGACTACAGCCCCAGAGTAATAATGTCATTATAGAGGCATGTCACAGGGCTTTGAAGAGGACTACAGCCCCAGAGTAATAATGTCATTATAGAGGCATGTCACAGGGCTATGAAGAGGACTACAGCCCCAGAGTAATAATGTCATTATAGAGGCATGTCACAGGGCTTTGAAGAGGACTACAGTCCCAGAGTAATAATGTCATTATAGAGGCATGTCACAGGGCTTTGAAGAGGACTACAGCCCCAGAGTAATAATGTCATTATAGAGGCATGTCACAGGGCTTTGAAGAGGACTACAGTCCCAGAGTAATAATGTCATTATAGAGGCATGTCACAGGGCTTTGAAGAGGACTACAGCCCCAGAGTAATAATGTCATTATAGAGGCATGTCACAGGGCTTTGAAGAGGACTACAGCCCAGAGTAATAATAATAATAATTATAATGTCAACAGCATAACTACATGAAAGAGTTTACCCACTTCCTCTTTTGATATTTATATTTACATGTACAAGATAATTTAATAAAGTACAACTAAAATGAAGTACAGTACTCTAATTCATATTTCATTACAATCTGCTGATGTTTTAGTGAGACTCAACGGTCTTCTGAAATCTATCACGTCCAAACAGGTCCTTAATGCGAATAGTATTTTTATTGACAGTAAGTTTATTTTCAGGAACTGAAAGAGAGACATGTAAAAACAGGTCAAAATAGACTTTCACAAGCTGTTTAACATACAGTGTGACTGTGCTGTACAAACAGGATGCTGTTCCTCGTATCTACACAGACATCAACTGTGGCGGTCAGAGAACACGTTGCAACTCTGCAATCATTCCTTCATTGTCTGTGGGACATTTTATTGTTTATTTACTTTTGGAACAAATCTAACCATTAAATATTTACTTATGTTACCTTGAGATACAATTCAACTGCAGGGTGAAAGGGCAGAACATTGGACCAACCAAAAGGTATGAGCTGCTGTTAGTTACCAAGGAGGACCCATCTGACAAACAACAAGAAGAAGAGAGACTCCATACTGTTTACAGCGTTCACAAGGATGGTACTGTATCAAACCAACGCTCTACAGATATCCACCAGAACCAAACTATTCTGATTATTATCTCAGTAGATTTGACTGACGTTGGGAGAGATGAGAGCTATGTTTTCCCACCCTGCCGTCCTGTTCCTGTGGATTCAGAGTGCTAGTGGATGGATGCATCCTAAATGCCAGATTTATGACAGTGGTGAAAACTTGGGAGACTTTACCACCTGGATCTGCAACTACCTACCTCGTCATGTAGAACATTACACTGCTGCCTGTGAAGATGTCACAGCCATCGAGGAGGATCTACTTGGACTTCCCCTTAATATCAATACCCTCTGCATATCTATGACACATGGTGAAAATAGATCCATGTCTCTGGGCTTTTTCTCTCAGTTTCAGGATCTGGAGTACCTGTACATTAAGGGCTGTTTTACTCAAATCCTTACATCTGGGAATAGTCACCTTCCAAGTCTGCAGTATTTACATTTGGATGGAATGGGCTCTGGATGCTGTGATTGTCAAACTGGGCCTCAAACATTCAGAGATCTAGTCAAGCTAAGTCATTTAATCATATGGGGTTATAGACTATCAGCAATGGCCCCAGATGTTTTCCATGGCATGACTCAGTTACAAAGTCTCATCATTAGTGAACCTCATGTAGATGATTTGTCAGAGGTACTATGCAGAATAATGAATATAAAGTCACTTATAAAGCTAAATATAGAAGCACCAGAGATACAATCGTTAAACCAATCAAACTGCTCCATCTTAAACACCAACGAAAGCATGAAACCTGTTTTTAACAATCTAGCATTGTCTGAATTATCATTTGGTGAAATAACACATATAGAGGAAGGTGCACTGGCTTGGCTACAGAACCTCACATGGTTATCTGGGGTTTTCAGCCAGGAAGTCCTACTGCACCTTCCCCTCTCTGGGATTCAGCAAATCCAGTACTTCAGTTGCTCTGGTAGCAATGAAATAGATATTGAAAGTATCTGTAATGTAGTGTTTTTGCTTTCAATCAAGCAATTAGATTTATACAATGCCAATACAAGCAGCCTCTCTAAGTCCAGTGTTGAACTGTGCATTGGGCTAGAATATATGTATTTACGTGGACCTGGCTTTTTCCGTCCTACTCCATATTTGGAATGGCATTTTATTTCCAGTCTCAAAAACCTTAACCAATTAAAAATAGACGGCCTGAAAGACAACAGACTTGATATTTGCTCCTTCCAAAAACAACCAATCACATGGTTAACAAAACTGACTTTAGAGTTGAACAATATACAAATGCTTTTTGCAAAACAATTTATCTGTTTTGTTAACCTGCAGTATTTGGATTTAGCAGATAATTCAATTTCAAACATTGACGACTTTGCTTTCCTGGGATTGACAAATCTGGAATCCTTAGACATTTCAAGAAATAAGATTACACAGATAACTACAAACACATTTTTTGGTATACAACTGACAAAACTGACTTTAAGGTTGAACAAGCTACACATGCTTTTTGCTAAACAATTTAGCTGTCTTGTTGAGCTGCAGTATCTGGATTTAACACAGAATTTAATTTCGAACATTGAAGACTTTGCTTTCCTTGGATTGACAAATCTGGTGTCCTTAGACATTACAATAAATAACATAACACAGATAAATGCAAACACATTTTTTGGTTTACATAGTTTGACATGGTTAGACCTCAGGAACAATCCACTTATTCACAACATTGAGGCAATGTCTTTCACACACCTCACGTCTCTTAGACAAGTGTTTCTCGGGCAAGTGAACAATCCACTAACAGAACCTGTGATCAAGCTGAATCTGACACTTATATTTGGTGGCATTCTGAGTCAGCTGACTCATCTGTACATTAGTTCAGCTATGAGGCCAATGCAGTTGGTTATCGGCAGTAACATCACATCTAAACAGAACCTGAGTCTCCAGCTCAAAGGCCAGACGGTGTCATTTGAGGACTGTGACAGACCTTTCTTTCAGTCTGTAACCCATCTTCATGCTGATGCTGAAGAATTCCTTTGTGGATCTGAATTCATGGGAAAGTTCTTCACGTCTGTGGAGACATTTGACTACAGATCTAAGCTTTCAGCTAAAAGGGTTGATTTAACATCAATTAATCAGCTGATTCACCTGAGGAAACTGACTCTACGACAGGTGGATCTTTTAACACAGCGTTCTGCCGACATCATTTTTCACAACTTGACCAAACTGGAGGTTCTGGAAATGTACCACTGCAGGATTTATTCTTTGGAGGGGAGTTTAACTAAAGACTTTAAATCTTTGAAAACATTGTATTTGCATATAGAGAACATTTATAATGTATTCTACAGCTTTACTGAACCTCTCTCTAGTCTTAAGTATTTGATACTTCCTCAGTTCCAGATTTTTTGCAGTTGTGACAATGCTTGGCTCATTACATGGGCCAAAGGGTACAGGAAGGTCGAAGTGATCATGCTTACTCCGTATACACATCCCGTTATGTATGCTTTGGAGGACTTGATATGCTTGTCGGACAATGGACTAGACACACCTAATTTTGTCAAGTACACAGAAGCCAACTGCACTACAGAGGTTGGCTTTGTGCTCTTTGCTGCGACTGGCCTGGGAGTCCTGTTCTTCATGCTGGTGGTGTTGGTCCATAACCTGGCCGGTCCCTACCTCCTCCCCCTCTACCACATCACCCTTGGCTGGCTGTCGGAGGCCATGCGATCCAACACCAGGGGGCGCTACCACTACGATGCGTTTGTCTCCTATAGCGGGAAGGATGAGCGCTGGGTGGTGGAGGAGCTGCTACCCAACCTGGAGCAGAGGGGTCCTCCTTTCCTGCGCCTCTGTCTGCACAGCAGGGACTTCCAGCTGGGGAAGGACATTGTGGAGAACATCACAGACAGCCTCTACCGGAGCCGACATACCCTCTGCCTCGTCAGCCGCCACTACCTGCGCAGTAACTGGTGCTCCCTGGAGATGAAGCTGGCCACCTCCAGGCTGCAGGTGGAGCAAAGGGACATCCTCCTCCTAGTCTTCCTGGAGAAGATCCCCCCTCGCCAGCTGTCTGCCCACCACAGACTGGCTCGCCTGGTGAAGACCAGGACCTATCTGGACTGGCCCCAGGACCCCCATCAGCATCAGGCATTCTGGGACAGACTGTGGGCTAAACTGTCTGCAGCGTGAGATCAGAGGTTGATGTAGGACCTTGTGGACCGAAATGTGACATCAGAGGTTGATGTAGGACCTTGTAGACTGAATTATGACATCAGAGGTTGATATAGGACCTTGTGGACTGAAGCTTGAGATCAGAGGTTGATGTAGGACCCTGTGGACTGAAATGTGACGTCAGAGGTTGATGTAGGACCATGTGGACTGAAGCTTGAGATCAGGGGTTGATGTAGGACCATGTGGACTGAAGCTTGAGATCAGAGGTTGATGTAGAACCTTATGGGCTGAAATTTGACGTCAGAGGTTGATGTAGGACCATGTGGGCTGAAATGTGACGTCAGAGGTTGATGTAGGACCATGTGGGCTGAAATGTGACGTCAGAGGTTGATGTAGGACCATGTGGACTAAAATGTGAGATCAGATGTTGATGTAGAACCTTGTGGACTGAAATGTGACATCAGAGGTTGATGTAGGACCGTGTGTTATTGCAGATGTAATGTTGACACATATGTTGAGGTATTAAATTTGTTGTTAAAAGTCCTCTGTACAAAATGTCTTCCAGAATTTGAGATGTGTTTAGACAATTCTGATGAAGTCATTTGAAATGATCTGTACATTTGATTAATCTTCAACTACTTATATGTTTATGTATTCCTATTTAAATTATATAGAAATAATCGTATTTAAATTACTTAAAAATAACCCCTTTTAAATTTAATAAAATAATGATATTTAAATTACGTAGAAAAAATGTAATACATTTTTTTACTTCAACGAATTTTATGATATCCTTTTTGTACTTTTTTTTTTTATCACCTAATCACTAACACATATCTTTGCTTGTATATTTCTTGCTAAGAGTAACTGAAAAAGGGTGTGAACGACAATACACGAATGAATGAAATACATACAATGAAATACATGAATGAATGACCATGAAGCAGTAATCAATGACAATAAGTGAATGACCATGAAGCAGTTCTTTTTATTTCAATATTGATCAAAGAACTTTGTACAGAAATGTTGTTTTCAGTTGTTTAACTAAATGTAGACGCTTGTTGTTTAACTAAATGTGTTACTAGTTGTTGAACTAAATGTAGTTGTTAGTTGTTAAACTAAATAAATGTGTTACTAGTTGTTTAACTAAATTTAATTTTTAGTTGTTTAACTAAATAAAGTTGCTAGTTGTTTAACTAAAAGTAGTTGCTAGTTGTTTAACTAAATGTGTTGCTCATTGTATAACTAAATGTGATGTTAGTTGTTTAACTAAATTGATTGATTGATTGAGTTTATTTTATTTTTACAGGGACAGTGCCCATTAATCCACGTTTCAGTAAAAGTGCCGGTTTTAGCCAGCCGGCTAATTTTCAACCGCAGTTCCTTTGCAGGTTATTAAAAACAATTACAATATAGACAATCATTGAGCAGTGAGCACACGCATAGCAACATAGGACAAGCAAGACATAGCATACAGACAGAGCAACATAGGACAAGCAAGACATAGCATACAGACAGAGTAACATAGGACAAGCAAGACATAGCATATAGACAGAGCAACATAGAACAAAAAGCAGCAAGACAAAATTCATAAAAGCAACAAAGTGTTTCCACACCTCACAAGCGACAGACAACAGACAACATGGAAAGCGACAATACACAGCTAGGGATTATGTTCACAAATCTGATTGACCTTTAGCCATGTCTTCATGCATTTTGTGAAAGTGTGATATGTGGTGCAGTTATGTGTGTCTGATGGCAGTGTATTCCAGACATGGGAAGCTCTCACAGAGAAAGCGGATTGACTAAAGGAGCTTTTCCTTAGGGGAACTATACAATCACCTCTCATGGCGGACCTTGTGGTTCTGCTGCAATGGGTTTGGGTTTTCTGTTTAACAAAAATATTAAGTGGCGGGGGAGGAGCCAGGCCATTTAGGATCTTGAATACAAGACACGCGTCGGTGTATTGCACAAGATTTTCCCAACTCAGGAGCTCATGCTTTCTGAGGATGTAACAGTGATGATGGCTATTGGGCTTCCTATCAAGCACTCTGAGAGCCTGTTTGTAGACAGACTGAATAGGTTTTAATGTTGTACAGCAAGCTTGGGCCCAACTAGTCAAGCAGTATGTTAAGTGGGGGAGTATCATAGATTTGAAGTACAGTTTTGCTACCTCTGTAGTCAAACAATTTTGTATAAATTGGAAATTAGCTAGGTTGAATTTGGTTATCTGAATTACCTTTTTCACGTGCTTTTTAAAAGAGAGGTTGGAATCAAGTATGATGCCAAGGTACTTAAAATCAGATACCACCTGGAGCTTCTCCCCTGACACATAGACATCTGGCTCAGTAGCATCTGTTGCCCTCTTTGTGAATAACATGCAAACAGTTTTTTTGACATTGAGATGCAAACACGAGTCACTGAGCCACTTTGTAACCTGGACCATTACAGTAGTGAGTTCTTGTGCAGCTTGTTTTTTGCTCTTTGCATGCACCTATATCACTGTATCATCTGCATATATTTGAACTTCAGACCCAGTACAGACAGAAGGCAGATCATTAATGTACAGGTTGAACAGGAGGGGCCCCAGTATTGACCCATGGGGCACGCCCACATCATAGCTAAGAGTGGGCGACAGCTCATTGCTCACTCTGACACATTGAGTTCTGCCTTCAAGGTATGATTTCATCCATCTCAAGGCATCAGGGGAAAAGTTGAACTTGGGCAGTTTTGTGATGAAAATCTCATGGTTAACAGTATCAAAAGCCTTCCTTAGGTCCAGAAACACAGCCCCAACAACGTCCCCTTTGTCCATCTTGGACTTCACATTTTCCAGAAGAAAGCAAACTGCATGGAGTGTAATGTGAAGGGGCTGTTGTTGAGGTGGGCAATCAGTTGTTCTGCTACACACTTTTCAACAACCTTTGACACCACAGGTAGTATACTAATGGGCCTGTAGTTACTCACGTCAGCAGGGTCGCCTGATTTAAAGATGGCCGTTATTATGGCCGACGTCCATACTCTTGGAAACACCCCGAGACCAATAGATGTGTTGGTGACCTTAGTAATGGGGCCAATGAGTGACTCTTTGTAGTTTTTAAGAAAGGTAGAGTCCAGCCCAAACACATCTTTGGCTTTAGAGTACTTTAGTGAGCTAATCACCTTGTTCACCTTTGACTCAGAAAACGAGTAGTTTAACTAAATGTGTTACTAGATGTTTAACAACATGTAGTTGCTAGGTGTTTAACTAAATGTGTTGCTAGTTGTTTAACTAAATGTGTTGCTAGTTGTTTAACTACATGTGTTGCTAGTTGTTTAACTAAATGTGTTACTAGTTGTTTAACTAAATGTGTTGCTAGTTGTTTAGCTAAATGTGTTGCTAGTTGTTTAACAACATGTTGTTGCTAGTTGTTTATCTACAAGTGTTGCTAGTTGTTTATCTAAATGTGTTACTAGGTGTTTAACTAAATGTGTTGCTAGTTGTTTAACTACATGTGTTGCTAGTTGTTTAACTAAATGTGTTACTAGTTGTTTAACTAAATGTGTTGCTAGTTGTTTAGCTAAATGTGTTGCTAGTTGTTTAACAACATGTTGTTGCTAGTTGTTTATCTACAAGTGTTGCTAGTTGTTTATCTAAATGTGTTACTAGTTGTTTAACTAAATGTGTTGCTAGTTGTTTAACTAAATGTGTTACTAGTTGTTTAACAACATGTAGTTGCTAGTTGTTTATCTACATGTGTTGCTTGGTGTTTAACTAAATGTGTTGCTAGGTGTTTAACTAAAGGTGTTGCTAGTTGTTTAACTAAATGTGTTGCTAGTTCTTTAGCTAAATGTGTTGCTAGGTGTTTAACTAAATGTGTTGCTAGTTGTTTCTCAAGACATCAGTCAGGAACTTAAAGCTTGGTCGCAAATGGGTCTTCCAAACAGACAATGACCCCAAGCATACTTCCAAAGTTGTGGCAAAATGGCTTACATTTACATTTACATTTTACATTTAAGTCATTTAGCAGACGCTCTTATCCAGAGCGACTTACAAATTGGTGCATTCACCTTATGACATCCAGTGGAACAACCACTTTACAATAGTGCATCTAAATCTTTTAAGGGGGGGGGGGGGGGGGGGGGTCAGAAGGATTACTTTATCCTATCCTAGGTATTCCTTGAAGAGGTGGGGTTTCAGGTGTCTCCGGAAGGTGGTGATTGACTCCGCTGTCCTGGCGTCGTGAGGGAGTTTGTTCCACCATTGGGGTGCCAGAGCAGCGAACAGTTTTGACTGGGCTGAGCGGGAACTGTACTTCCTCAGTGGTAGGGAGGCGAGCAGGCCAGAGGTGGATGAACGCAGTGCCCTTGTTTGGGTGTAGGGCCTGATCAGAGCCTGAAGGTACTGAGGTGCCGTTCCCCTCACAGCTCCGTAGGCAAGCACCATGGTCTTGTAGCGGATGCGAGCTTCAACTGGAAGCCAGTGGAGAGAGCGGAGGAGCGGGGTGACGTGAGAGAACTTGGGAAGGTTGAACACCAGACGGGCTGCGGCGTTCTGGATGAGTTGTAGGGGTTTAATGGCACAGGCAGGGAGCCCAGCCAACAGCGAGTTGCAGTAATCCAGACGGGAGATGACAAGTGCCTGGATTAGGACCTGCGCCGCTTCCTGTGTGAGGCAGGGTCGTACTCTGCGGATGTTGTAGAGCATGAACCTACAGGAACGGGCCACCGCCTTGATGTTAGTTGAGAACGACAGGTACGATTAGTTGGCTTAAGGACAACAAAGTCAAGGTATTGGAGTGGCCATCACAAAGCCCTGACCTCAATCGTATAGAAAATTTGTGGGCAGAACTGAAAAAGTGTGTGCGTGCAAGGAGGCCTACAAACCTGACTCAGTTACACCAGCTCTGTCAGGAGGAATGGGCCAAAATTCACCCAACTTATTGTGGGAAGCTTGTGGAAGGCTACCCGACACATTTGACCCAACGTGACCCATGCCCCCCTTGCATCCCATACCATCCTGCACCCCAAACCACTCTTCATCCCAAACCACCCTGCATCCCATACCACCATACCACCCTGCATCCCATACCACCCTGCATCCCATACCATCCTGCATCCCAAACCACCCTTCATCCCATACCACCCTGCATCCCATACCACCCTGCATCCCATACCACCATACCACCCTGCATCCCATACCATCCTGCATCCCATACCACCCTGCATCCCATACCACCCTGCATCCCATACCACCCTGCATCCCATACCACCATACCACCCTGCATCCCATACCACCCTGCATCCCATACCACCATATCACCCTGCATCCCATACCACCCTGCATCCCATACCATCCTGCATCCCAAACCACCCTGCATCCCATACCACCCTGCATCCCATACCACCCTGCATCCCATCATGGCCAACTAATCGTACCAAGCTTCCAATTGGCACATTCCTCTCCCCGGTAACAATTCCCCAGGTCGTTGCTGTAAACGAGAATGTGTTCTCAGTCAACGTACCTGTTAAAATAAAGGTACAATAAATTGAAAAGCGTAGGTCTCAAGCAGCCAAATTCTTCAGGTCTCAGGCAAGGTTATCCCCGGTGAAGACCTGACCATTAGCTGGAGGAATGATGCTTCTCTCTGGCTCGTACTGAGAAGGGTGGAGTCTCCATCATACACCATGATAACAGAGGTTACCCAGACATATCAGGCTTACTCTGTGGTCTACTGTAGTCAGAGCATTGATAGCCTGGGCAAGCTGTTGAAAGCTGGCCTCAGTTAGGGACAGTTATCTGTTCTGCATGTGTCAGATCTAAGAACATATAGAATAGAGAATATGGAGGCATTCTAGAATATAATAATAAAATGAGTAATTCTAATGCAGGGACATATAGCTTTTTATTTAAAAACAGAAACACAAGACAGTTTCCAACATTTCGGCTGTATGCCTTTGTCAAAAGCATAAACAATAATGAAATAACACAATAAAACTAGGTTCCCTCCAACTCACAAACATGACTTCAGTGTCCAGAAAGGGGGACACCTCCCCCCGCCCATGAGTTAAACAATGTATCAAATACATGTGTGGTGAACTATATACAGGCTACACTCAAGCAACACATTTAGTTAAATAACTAGCAACATATTTAGTTAAACAACTAGAAACTACACTGAGTTAATCAATTGGCAACTACTGTCAGACGTGTGCGTACTTGTGGTGAAGTCAGGTGCAGGAGAGCAGAGAATTGTGAACAGGTGCACACGTTATTACGGCAGGAGAGATATACAGATGGACGCAGCTGCGTCGTTAACCTCCTCCAGCCAACAAGGCAAAGTGTATAGCGCGTACAAATGTCACACAACATAAATGTATAGCAAAATAACAAACGCTTAGCCTAGTGCGTACAACACGTAACACACACATAATTTCACACAAAGACATGAAGGGGAACAGAGGAATAAATACATGTCGTGTGATTGGGGAATGAAAACCAGGTGTGAATGGAACAAGACAAAACCAATGGATAATTGAAGAATGGAGCGGCGATGGCTAGAAAGCCGGTGACGTCAACCACCGAACGCCGCCCGAACAAGGAGAGGGGCCGACATCGTCGGAAGTCGTGACAACTACATTTTGTTAAACAAATAGCATCTACATTTAGTTCAACAACTAGCAACACATTTAGTTAAACAACTTGCAACTACGTTTCTGTACAAAACTCTTTGATAGATTTTGAAATAAGAATAACTGCTTCGTGGTCATTCATGTGTTGTCATTAATAACTGCTTCATGGTCATTGGTCGTTCATGTATTGTCATTAATAACTGCTTCATGGTCATTGGTCATTCATGTATTCTCGTTAATAACTGCTTCATGGTCATTGGTCGTTCATGTATTGTTATTCACAGCAGCATACAATAGTTGTTATCTGAAATTAAACAGAAACAGAGCTAAATCACACCCTTTTTCAGTTCCTCTTAGCAACACATTTACAAACAAAGATATGTGTTAGCGATTAGGTGTTGAAAAACACAAACAGAATCTATTCAAACTTGGGGAAGTAAAAAAATGCAATTTTTATCTAAGTAGTTGAAATAGGATAATTTCAGATAATTCTGAAGAATCAGAAAAAGTACACTCCAGGTAGAATATTTAAAAGGACTTCACCAGAAATGTCAAAACAAATCTCAAATAGTGGTTGACATTTGCACGGAGAACTTTAAATGACAAATGCCAAATCTCAACATATGTGTCAACATTACATCTGCATTTGCACAATGTCCTACATTAACCTCTGATGTCAATTCAGTCCACAATGTCCTACAGTACATCAACCTCTGACCTCACGCTTCAGACAGAGGTTTCAGTTTAGCCCACAGTCTGTCCCAGAATGCACGCTGCTGATGGGGGTCTTGGGGCCAGTCCAGATAGGTCCTGGTCTTCACCAGGCGAGCCAGCCTGTGGTGGGCAGACAGCCGGCGAGGGGGGATCTTCTCCAGGAAGACCAGGAAGAGGATGTCCCTTTGCTCCACCTGCAGCCTGGAGGTGGCCAGCTTCATCTCCAGGGAGCACCAGTTACTGCGCAGGTAGTGGCGGCTGACTAGGCAGACGGTGTGTCGGCTCCGGTAGAGGCTGTCTGTGATGTTCTCCACAATGTCCTTCCCCAGCTGGAAGTCCCTGCTGTGCAGACAGAGGCGCAGGAAAGGAGGACCCCTCTGCTCCAGGTTGGGTAGCAGCTCCTCCACCACCCAGCGCTCGTCCTTCCCGCTATAGGAGACAAACGCATCGTAGTGGTAGCGCCCCCTGGTGTTGGATCGCATGGCCTCCGACTGCCACCCAAGGGTGATGTTAAGGACCAACACCACCAGCATGAAGAACAGGACTCCCAGGCCAGTCGCAGCAAAGAGCACAAAGCCCACCTCTGTTGTGCAGTTGGCTTCTGTGTACTTGACAAAATTAGGTGTGTCTACTCCATTGTCCAACAAGCATGTCAAGTCCTCCAAAGCATACATAACGGGATGTGTATACGGAGTAAGCATGATCACTTCAACCTGACTGTACCCTTTGGCCCATGTGATGAGCCAAGCATTGTCACAACTGCAAAACATCTGTAAATTATCAAACGTCAAATACTTAAGACTAGAGAGAGGTTCGGTAAAGCTGTAGAATACATTATAAATGTTTTCTACATGCAAATACAACGTTTTCAAAGATTTAAAGTCTTTAGTTAAACTCCCCTCCAAGGAATAAATCCTGCAGTGGTACATTTCCAGAACCTCCAGTTTGGTCAAGTTGTGAAAAATTATGTCGGCAGAACGCTGTGTTAAAAGATCCACCTGTCGTAGAGTCAGTCTCCTCAGGTGAATCAGCTGATTAATTGATGTTAAATCAACCCTTTTAGCTGAAAGCTTAGATCTGTACTCAAATGTCTCCACAGACGTGAAGTACTTTCCCATGAATTCAGATCCACAAAGGAATTCTTCAGCATCAGCATTAAGATCGGTTACAGACTGAAAGAAAGGTCTGTCACAGTCCTCAAATGACACCGTCTGACCTTTGAGCTGGAGACTCAGGTTCTGTTTAGATGTGATGTTACTGCCGATAACCAACTGCATTGGCCTCATAGCTGAACTAATGTACAGATGAGTCAGCTGACTCAGAATGCCACCAAATATAAGTGTCAGATTCAGCTTGATCACAGGTTCTGTTAGTGGATTGTTCACTTGCCCGAGAAACACTTGTCTAAGAGACGTGAGGTGTGTGAAAGACATTGCCTCAATGTTGTGAATAAGTGGATTGTTCCTGAGGTCTAACCATGTTAAACTATGTAAACCAAAAAATGTGTTTGCATTTATCTGTGTTATCTTATTTCTTGTAATGTCTAAGGACACCAGATCTGTCAACCCCAGGAAAGCAAAGTCTTCAATGTTTTAAATTATATTATGTGTCAAGTCCAGATACTGCAGCGTAACAAGACAACTAAATTGTTTTGCAAAAAGTGTTTGTATATTGATTAACAAAGTGAGTTTTGTTAACCATGTGATTGGTTGTTTTTGGAAGGAGCAAATCTCAGGGTTTTTATCTCTCAGGAAAACTATGTTCAATTGGTTAAGGTTTTTGAGACTGGAAATGAAATTCCATTTCAAATGGGGCGAAGGATGGACGGATCCAACTCCACTTAAATACATATATTCTAGCCCAGTGCACAATACAACACTGGACATGGAGAGGCTATGTATATTGGCATTGGCTAAATATATTTCCTTGATTGAAAGCAAAAACACTACATCACAGATACATTCAAAATCAATGTCATTACTGCCAGAGCAACTGAAGTACTGGATTTGCTGAATCCCAGACAGGGGAAGGCGCAGTAGGACTTCCTGGCTGAAAGCCCCAGTTAACCTTGTCAGGTTCGGGAGCCAAGCCAGTGCACCTTCCTCTATATGTGTTATTTCACCAAATGAGAAGTCCGCACTTGCTAGATTGTTAAAAACAGGTTTCATGCTTTCTTTTGTGTTTAAAATGGAGCAGTTTGATTGGTTTAACGATTGTATCTCTGGTGCTTTGATTTTTAGCTCTATAAGTGACTTTATATTCATTATTCTGCATAGTACCTCTGACCAATCCTCAACACAGGGTTCACTAATGATGAATCTTTGTAACTGAGGGATACCATGGAAAACATCTGGGGCCATTGCTGTTAACCTGTAACCCTGTATGGTCAAATCACATAACTTAACTATATTTCTGAATGTATGAGGCCCAATATGACAATCACAGCACCCAGAGCCCGTTCCCCATTTATCTATCAAGGATATATGTTGCAGATTTGGAAGGTGACTATTCCCAGTTGGAAGGATTTGAGTAAAACAGCCGTCAATGTAGAGGTACTCCAGATCCTGAAACTGAGAGAAAAAGTCCAGAGACATGGATCTATTTTCACCATGTTTCATAGATATGCAGATGGTATTGATATTAGGTGGAAGTCCGAGCAGATCCTCCTCGATGGCTGTGACATCTTCACAGGCAGCAGTGTAATGTTCTGCATGACGAGGTGAGTAGTTGCAGGTCCATTTGAGAAAGTGTCCCAAGTCTTCACCACTGTCATAGATCTGGCATTTAGGATGCATCCATCCACTAGCACTCTGAATCCACAGGAACAGGACGGCAGGGTGGGAAAACATAGCTCTCATCTCTCACAACGTCCGTCAAATCTACTGAGATAATTGTCAGAATAGTTTGGTTCTGGTGGATATCTGTAGAACGTTGGTTTGATACAGTACCATCCTTGTGAACGCTGTAAACAGTATGGAGTCTCTCTTCTTCTTGTTGTTTGTCAGATGGGTTCCTCCTTGGTAACTAACAGCAGCTCATACCTTTTGGTTGGTCCAATGTTCTTCCCTTTAACCCTGCAGTTGAATTGTATTTCAAGGTTACATGAGTAAATATTTAATGGTTAGAGTGGTTCCAAAAGTAAAGAAACAATATAATGTCCCACCGTCAATGAAGGAATCCAGAGTTGCAACGTGTTCTCTGACCGCCACAGTTGATGTCTGTGTAGATACGAGGAGCAGCATCCTGTTTGTACAGCACAGTAACATCGTATGTTAAACATCTTGCGAAAGTCTATTTTGACCTGTTTTTACATCTCTCTCTTTCATTTCCTGAAAATAAAAATACTGTCTATAAAAAAGTACAATTGACACGAAGGACCTGTTTGGACATGATAGATTTCAGAAGACTGATTAGTCTCACTCAAACATCTGCAGATTGTAATGAAATTGGATGAATTGGATTACAGTACTTCATTATTATTATTGAATTCTCTAGGACATTTACATATCAAAGAGGAAGTGGGTAACTTCTTTAATGAAGTTGTGCTGTTGACATTATTATTATTATTATTATTATTATTATTACTCTGGGGCTGTAGTCCTCTTCAGAGCCCTGTGACATGCCTCTATAATGACATTATTACTCTGGGGCTATAGTCCTCTTCAGAGCCCTGTGACATGCCTCTATAATGACATTATTACTCTGAGGCTGTAGTCCTCTTCAGAGCCCTGTGACATGCCTCTATAATGACATTATTACTCTGGGGCTATAGTCCTCTTCAGAGCCCTGTGACATGCCTCTATAATGACATTATTACTCTGAGGCTGTAGTCCTCTTCAGAGCCCTGTGACATGCCTCTATAATGACATTATTACTCTGGGGCTATAGTCCTCTTCAGAGCCCTGTGACATGCCTCTATAATGACATTATTACTCTGGGGCTATAGTCCTCTTCAGAGCCCTGTGACATGCCTCTATAATGACATTATTACTCTGGGGCTATAGTCCTCTTCAGAGCCCTGTGACATGCCTCTATAATGACATTATTACTCTGGGGCTGCATGCTTTGTTCCACTCTGGTTAGATATCCTACTGTACTCCCTAAAAGGTATATGTTCCACTCTTGTTAGATATCCTACTGTACTCCCTAAAAGCTACCTGCTCCACTCTGGTTAGATATCCTACTGTACTAACTAAAAGCTATCTGCTCCACTCTGGTTAGATATCCTACTGTATTCACTAAAAGCTATCTGCTCCACTCTGGTTAGATATCCTACTGTATTTACTAAAAGCTACCTGCTCCACTCTGGTTAGATATCCTACTGCACTCACTAAAAGCTGTCTGTTCCACTTTCGTAAGATATTCTACTATACTCACTATCCTACTGTACTCCTCCTACTGTATGTGTAATGAACCATATACAGGCAACACTCAAGCAACACATTTAGTTAAACAACTAGCAACTACATTTAGGTAAACAACTAGCAACTACATTTAGTTAACCTGTTTGGGCTGCAGGGGCAGTATTGAGTAGCCTGGATAAAAGGTGCCCATTTCACACGGCCTCGTACTCAATTCTTGCTCGTACAATATGCATATTATTATTACTATTGGATAGAAAACACTC
Organism: Salvelinus fontinalis; assembly: GCF_029448725.1. Lineage (NCBI taxonomy): Eukaryota > Metazoa > Chordata > Actinopteri > Salmoniformes > Salmonidae > Salvelinus > Salvelinus fontinalis. The sequence continues at coordinate 99,620,618 of NC_074666.1, forward strand.
TCTAGTTTCTAAAACCGTTTGAATTATATTTGTGAGTAAAACAGAACTCATTTTGCAGCAAACTTCCTGACAGGAAGTGGAAAATCTGAAATCGATGCTCTGTTCTAGGGCCTGCCTATAAATGTGCTTGATATGTATTAGTATACATGCACTTCATACGCCTTCCACTAGATGTCAACAGGCAGTGAGAGAAGAAATGGAGTGTATAACATGATCTGAGGTCGAATAAAAGCTCTTGGCATGACGTGACACCAATTTCCTGTTTTCTGGAACGTGCGAGAAGGGACCTGGTATTGCCTTCTGAAAAGCTGTCGTTAGAGACGACTAATATCTCCGGCTTTGATTTTATTTGATAAATGTGACAATATCATCGTAAAGTATGTTTTTTCAATATAGTTTTATTAGATTATTGAAAATTTTTCGGGACGTTAGGCGTGTTGTTTTGTCTGCGTTTGTTCACGAAGGAGAGCTTCGCGCCACTTTGCTAGCTTTCCGTGCTAATTGACTGGAGAAGAGGACATTCTAAAACCAAACAACGATTGTTCCCGACAAAGGACCCCTTGTACAACATTCTGATGGAAGATCATCAAAAGTAGGACCCATTTTATGATGCTAGTTCATATATCTGTCGAACATGTGTACTATTAGTTTGCGCCCAGATTTTGGGCACTCTCTCGCTATAACTAAGCTGGATGTCGTAATGAAGTTATTTTTAGAATTCTAACACGGCGATTGCATTAAGAACTAGTGTATCTATCATTTCCTATACAACATGTATTTTTTTGTAACGTTTATGAATAGTTATTTGGTCAGAATAGTTGAGTGTCCGGACATTCTGGGAAAAAGATGCTACGTTAGCACAATGTATAACCACTGATTTCAGCTCTAAATATGCACATTTTCGAACAAAACATAAGTGTATGTATAACCTGATGTTATAGGACTGTCATCTGATGAAGCTTATCAAGGTTAGTCAAAAATGATATATCTTTTGCTGGTTTGTTACGATCGCTAACTTTTGCTGCTGGTAAATGGCTTGTGTTTCTGGCTATTGGGGTAAGCTAATATAATGCTATATTGTGTTTTCGCTGTAAAACACTTAAGAAATCGGAAATATTGGCTGGATTCACAAGATGCTTGTCTTTCATTTGCTGTACACCATGTATTTTTCAGAAATGTTTTATGATGAGTATTTAGGTATTTCACGTTGGTGTCTGTAATTACTCTGGCTGCTTCGGTGCTATTTGTGACGGTAGCTGTGATGGTAGCTGCAATGTAAAACTGATTTATACCTCAAATATGCACATTTTTCGAACAAAACATAGATTTATTGTATAACATGTTATAAGACTGTCATCTGATGAAGTTGTTTCTTGGTTAGTTTGGTTGGTTCTTGGTTAGTTAGGTTGGTTTTGTGCATGCTACCTGTGCTGTGAAAAATGTCTGTCCTTTTTTGTATTTGGTGGTGAGCTAACATAAATATACGTGGTGTTTTCGCTGTAAAACATTTTAAAAATCGGACATGTTGGCTGGATTCACAAGATGTTTATCTTTCATTTGCTGTATTGGACTTGTTAATGTGTGAAAGTTAAATATTTCTAAAAAATATATTTTGAATTTCGCGCCCTGCACTTGAAGTGGCTGTCATATTGTGCCCGGCTTCGGGCTTACAGCCCAAAGAAGTTAAACAACTAGCAACATATTTAGTTAAACAACTAGCAACACATTTAGTTAAACAACTAGCAACTACATTTAGTTAAACAACTAGCAACTACATTTAGTTAAACAACTAGCAGCACATTTAGTTAAACAACTAGCAACACATTCAGCTAATCAAAAATCAACTAGATTTTGTTCAACAACTAGCAACTACTTTTAGTTAAACAACTAGCAACATATTTAGTAAAACAACTAGCAACTACATTTAGGTAAACAACTAGCAACTACATTTAGTTAAACAACTAGCAACATATTTAGTTAAACAACTAGCAACTACGTTTAGTTAAGCAACTAGCAAATACATTTAGTTAAACAACTAGCAACTACTTTAGTTAAACAACTAGAAGCTACGTTTAGTTAAGCAACTAGCAACGACATTTAGTTATAAAACTAGTACCTAGATTTAGTTAAACAACTAGCAACTACATTTAGTTAAACAACTAGCAACATATTTAGTAAAACAACTACAACTTCATTTAGTTAACTTCTTATGGCTGCAGGGGCAGGATTGAGTAGCTTGGATGAAAGGTGCCTATTTCAAACGGCCTGCTCCTTAGTCATAGTTCCTAATATTTGCATATTATTTTTCGTATTGGATAGAAAACACACCAAAGTTTCTAAAACTGTTTGAATTATGTCTGTGAGATTAACAGAACTCATATTGGCAGGCAAAATCCTGAGTTGAAATCAAAACAGGAAGTCAGAAATCTGAGCTTGTCTGTATTCACCAGAGTCCCTTATTAAAGTCATCGCCTATTCAATTCCCTGTAATATATGGATCTGTTTGCACTTCATACGCCTTCCATTAGATGTCAACAGTTAGTAGAACGTGGAATGAAGCTCATGCTGTGTTGTGGGACAGGATGGGAGGGGAATGAGTCAGTGGTCTGGCAGATTGCCAGTTCTTGGTCGTGCGCTTTCCTCATTATATCCTCTTGCGTTCCATTACTTATAGAGACTGAAAAGATTTCTCTGGTTGGAACCTTATTGGATATAAATGATAACAACATCCTGAAGATTGATTCTCTACAAAGTTTGACCAGTTTATTCGACCTGGAATATAACTTTTTGAAGTTTTCGTCCGACGTTTGCCTGGATCTGCGCGAGCGTTTGGAGACGGGTACTACACATTAGCAAAATTAGCTAATTGGACATAAGTAATGGACATTATCGAACAAAACAACGATTTATTGTGGAACTAGGATTCCTGGCATTGCATTCTGATGAAGATAATCAAAGGTAAGGGAATATTTATGATGTAATTTCGTGAAACTTTAGAAACCTGTTAAAGAGCTCAGGTCGATAGTGCACGGTGAGTTATGAGGCAGGTTCTCAGAACGAGAAACAGTCTTGTACATTTGCAATAACTTCAATTCATTTTGACCATTACGAAAATGATGACATTTAGAAAAGTCCCCGAGTCGCAAGACTAGGTGCATTGAAACCGGCTCGGCCCATAGAGACGGACCCCAACGTTTCGGTCCGATAGCTCATTCAAGGACCCCGTAGCAAGGCATGGAAAAAGGTGGATTTTCAGCACCAATTAAGGTCTTGCCCGGGCACCAAATGACCTATCGAGCCGAAACTTGGGATTCGAGGTCGCCTCACATAGGCCTACACACAATGTCAGAACTGGATCCGCAGCTAGAACGTAACTACGTGTTATATGTTTTTATTATGGTTTAAATAGAAGGAGCTGTGAATTTTGGGCTTGCTCTGAAATATGTGATAGTTGGCTTCTAAACGAGTTGGAAAAAGTGGGTGCGGTGTCAGTTTGTATCAGTTTGGTGTCTGAAAATATCTAATTGACTGATGGACACTGACTTGCTAGTTTACTTTTGTACATTTGCAACATGTTTAAACAGTGAATATGATTCAACAGTGAAAAAACATCACCAAATGGACATGATGAAATCAACACAACGAGCGATGGAGAGGAACCACTATCACTGCCCGGCCATCCCGAGTTCATCAGGCCAGTCAATTTTGCATTTCTGCAGTATTTTAGGCTATGTTTCTTTTTTTGGTATACCAAGCACCATTTTCAAAACAGTTTTAAATGCTTTTAGGGGGCATCCAGACTTCCATAACCACTATGGGAGCACTATAGTACGGCCCCAAATCAATGGGGGCTGGCCTGAGTGATTTATGGAGGTTTTCAAAAACTTCTCAGAAATTAGGCTATGTTTTCGTGCACCTGGTATTATTTTCGGATTACCAGGCACAATTTTCAAAACGGTTTTAACTTGTTATGGCTGCAGGGGCAGTATTGAGTAGCTTGGATGAAAGGTGCTGTCACGATCGTCGTAACGTGGAAGAGAGGAGGACCAAGGTGCAGCGTGATATAAATACATTCTTCTATTTATTATAACGTAACGAAGAATACTTAAACAGACTTACAAAACAACAAACGACCGTGAAGCTATACTACGACAAGTGCAGACACAGGCAACTTACGTAATGACATAGACAATAACCCACGAACTACCCAATGAATATGGCTGCCTAAATATGGTTCCCAATCAGAGACAACGATAGACAGCTGTCTCTAATTTAGAACCAATCTAGGCAACCATAGACATATATACACCTAGACTAGACACTGCCCCATAAACATACAAAACCCCTAGACAATACAAAACACATACATCCCCCATGTCACACCCTGACCTAACTAAAATAATAAAGAAAACAAAGATAACTAAGGCCAGGGCGTGACAGGTGCACAGAGGTGCCAAGAGTAAACGGCCTGCTCCTCAGTCATAATTGCTAATATATACATATTATTATTAGTATTGGATAGAAAACACTCTGAAGTTTTTAAAACTGTTTGAATTATGTCTATGAGTATAAACAGAACTCATATGGCAGGCAAAAACCTGAGAAGTTCCACTTCCTGTTTGGAATTTTTCTGAGGGTGGCAGATTTTCAACCAAGCTCTCATTGAAATTACAGCGAGATATGGATGAGTTTTCACTTCCTACGGCTTCCACTAGATGTCAACAGTCAATAGAACTTTGTCTGATGACTCTAATGTGAAGGGGGGCCGAAGGAGACAGGAATTAGTCACCACTGCCACGAGCTGGCCATGCTTTGACCACACGCGTTCATGTGATAGGCAGCTCTGTTCCATGCTCAACTAAAGTCGATGTAATTCTCCGGTTGGAATGTTATTCAAGATGTATGTTAACAACATTCTAAAGATTGATTCAGTACATCGTTTGACATGTTTCTACTGACTGTTATGGAACTTTTGGACATTTCGTCACGTTATAGTGGACGCGCTTTGTGACTTTGGAATTGTTTACCAAACACGCTAACCAAAGTAGCTAATTGGACATAAATAACAGACATTATCGAACAAATCAAGCATTTATTGTGGACCTGGGATTCCTGGGAATGCATTCTGATGAAAATCATCAAAGGTAAGGAAACATTTATCATGTATTTTCTGGTTTCTGTTGACTCCAACATGGCGGCTAATTTGGCTATTGTTCTGAGCGCCGTCTCAGATTATTGCATGGTGTGTTTTTTCCATAAAGTTTTTTTGAAATCTGACACAGGGGGCATCCAGACTTCCATAACCGCTATGGGAGCACTATACTACGGCCCCAAGTCAATGGGGGCTAGCCTGAGTGATTTATGGAGGTTTTCAAAAAAAGTTAAAAAATATTGTTTTTTCTTCTCGAAAATATTCTTTGTTTCATGTTTTGGGTTACCAGGCATGATTATCAATACGGTTGTAAATGCTTTTAGGGGTCATTCACACTTCCATGCATGCTATGGGAGCACTATACTACGGCCCCAAGCCAATGGGAGCCAGCCTGAGTGATTTATGGAGGTTTTAAAAAATGGATATCTGTACATTTGCAATATGATTCAACAGTGAAAAAACATCACCAAATGGACATTATGAAATCAACACAACGAGCGATGGAGAGGAACCACTATCATTGCCCGGCCATCCCGAGTTCATCGGGTCAGTCACTTTTGCATTTCTGCAGTATTTTTGAGCATGTCAAATTCGTGATGGTAAATGCCCATTGAAACATATTGCAAATGAACAGCCGTGCACCTGGCGATTACAATGCCTTTAGTGGGGAGCAAGGGGTCAACGGTTGGGTAGGGAGCACCCCCCACCCGTTCATACAGTTCTTATACATTAGTAATTGACATAAAAATCGAAAGAATTTAGAAAAACGGTCCAGAAAGCACTTTTTTAAAGGAGGCGATAAGTTTTTTCAAATTTCTCATTTTCGAATTTTGACTTTTGACTTCCTATGAAATTATATTGCAAGTGGACAAAACATATTCCTTATGGACAAGTAAACATTTAAAAAATATATATATGATAATAAAATTTGACAAAAGTATGTTCATACAGTTCTTATACATGTGTAATTGACATAAAAATTGAAAGAATTTCAAAAAACGGTCCAGAAAGCACGTTTTTAACCTCTCTGGGATAGCGGGACGGTAGCGTCCCACTTGGCCAATAGCCAGGGAAAATGTAGAGCGCCAAATTCAAAAAAATTATATAAAATCAAACTTTCATTAAATCACACATGTAAGATACCAAATTAAAGCTACACTCGTTGTGTATCCAGCCAACATGTCAGATTTCAAAAAGGCTTTTTGGCGAAAGCATAAGATGCTATTATCTGATGATAGCACAATGTCAACAAAGAGAGAGTAGCATATTTCAACCCTGCAGGTGCAACTCAAAACGCAGATATAAAATATAAAACATGAATTAGCTTTGACGAGATGCTTTTGTTGGCACTCCAATATGTCCCATAAACATCACATATGGTCCTTTTGTTCCATTAATTCCATCCATATATATCCAAATTGTCCATTTATTTGGCGCGGTTGATCCAGAAAAAAACAGCTTCCAATTTGCGCAAAGTCACTACAAAATATCTCAAGAATTACCTCTAAACTTTGCCAAAACATTTCAAAGTACTTTTGTAATACAACTTAAGGTATTTGTAAACGTTAATAATCGATCAAATTGAAGACGGGTCTATCTGTTTTCAATACAGGAGATAAACAAACTAACGCTACTTTCTTTAGTCTTGCGCAACTCTCAAACAGTACACATGACGTTACTCTACTTCCTAATGGCCTTCTTCTTCATTGCACCATTACTCTACTTCCTGATGGCCTTCTTCCTCATTGCACAAATGAATAACCTCAACCTATTTCCTAAGACTGGTGACATCCAGTGGAAGCAGGATTAAAAAACTTTAAAAAAATAAAGAAAATATGGTTAGTCCTCGGGGTTTTGCCTGCTACATAAGTTCTGTTATACTTACATATATGACTCAAACAGTTTTAGAAACTTCAGAGTGTTTTCTATCCAAATCTACTAATAAAATGCATATCTTATATTCTGGGGATGAGTAGAAGGAAGTTGAAATTGGGCACGCTATTTTTACAAAAGTGAAAACTCTGCCCCCTATCCTAGAGAAGTTTAAGGGGGGATACGTTTTTGATTTCTTTTTCAAATTTTCAAAATTTTACTCTTGGGTCTTGACTTGTGTTTCATTTGCAATATGAAAAATTACGGTAAAGTGCACTCGCCATCTATAGGATTTTTGCAGTGTTACAGTTGGCATTTGCCATATGGCATTTGCAATCAGTTTTGAATGAAACGACGCCAAATCGAGTGGTATTGTACATCGTGTATATGTTTTGTACGGTGCCAATAACTTCCCATTCATTTTTGTCCGTTTCAGGGGTTGTTCCCTTACATTATAGAGGCATGTCACAGGGCTCTGAAGAGGACTACAGCCACAGAATAATAATGTCATTATAGAGGCATGTCACAGGGCTCTGAAGAGGACTACAGCCACAGAGTAATAATGTCATTATAGAGGCATGTCACAGGGCTCTGAAGAGGACTACAGCCCCAGAGTAATAATGTCCTTATAGAGGCATGGCACAGGGCTGTGAAGAGGACTACAGCCCCAGAGTAATAATGTCCTTATAGAGGCATGGCACAGGGCTGTGAAGAGGACTACAGCCCCAGAGTAATAATGTCCTTATAGAGGCATGGCACAGGGCTGTGAAGAGGACAACAGCCCCAGAGCAATAATGTCAATGCAGAGGCAGGGGCTCTGAAGAGGACTCCAGCCCCAGAGTAATAATGTCCTTATAGAGGCATGGGCTCTGAAGAGGACTACAGTCCACAGTATTAAAATCATTATGAAGGCATGTGCTCTGAAGAGGACTACAGCCCCAGAGTAATAATAATATTAAAAATAATAATAATAATAATAATGTCAACAGCACAACTTCATTAAAGAAGTTGCCCACTTCCTCTTTTGATATTTATTTGTACTAGAGAATTAAATAAAGTAAAACAATAATGAGGTACTGTACTCAAATTCATATTTCATTACAATCTGCATATATTTTAGTGAGACTCATGTGTCTTCTGTAATCTCTCACGTCCAAACAGGTCCTTCATGTAAATTGTATTTTTATTGACTGTAAGTTTCTTTTCAGGAACTGAAAGAGAGAGATGTAAAAACAGGTAAAAATAGACTTTCACAAGCTGTTTAACATACAGTGTGACTGTGCTGTACAAACAGGATGCTGCTACTTCGATGCATTCAGACATCAACTGTGGCGGTCAGAGAACACGTTGCAACTCTGCATCCATTCCTTCATTGACGGTGGGACATTTTATTGTTTCTTTACTTTTGGAACCAAACTAACAAAGAAATATTTACTCATGTAACCTTGAAATACAATTCAACTGCAGGGTTAAAGGGAAGAACATTGGAACAACCAAAAGGTATGAGCTGCTGTTAGTTACCAAGGAGGAACCCATCTGACAAACAACAAGAAGAAGAGAGACTCCATACTGTTTACAGCGTTCACAAGGATGGTACTGTATCAAACCAACGTTCTACAGATATCCACCAGAACCAAACTATTCTGACAATTATCTCAGTAGATTTGACGGACGTTGTGAGAGATGAGAGCTATGTTTTCCCACCCTGCCATCCTGTTCCTGTGGATTCAGAGTGCTAGTGGATGGATGCATCCTAAATGCCAGATCTATGACAGTGGTGAAGACTTGGGACACTTTTTCCTCTGGACCTGCACCTACCTACCTCATCATGTAGAACATTATACTGCTGCCTGTGAAGGTGTCACAGCCATCGAGGAGGATCTACTTGGACTTCCCCCTAATATCAATACCCTCTGCATATCTATGAAACATGGTGAAAATAGATCCATGTCTCTGGGCTTTTTCTCTCAGTTTCAGGATCTGGAGTACCTGTACATTGAGGGATGTTTAACTCAAATCCTTCCAACTGGGAATAGTCACCTTCCAAATCTGCAGTATTTACATTTGAATAGAATAGGCTCTGGATGCTGTGATTGTCATATTGGGCCTCATACATTCAGAGATCTAGTCAAGCTGAGTAATTTGACCATATGGGGTTATAGTCTATCAGCAATGGCCCCAGATGTTTTCCATGGCATGACTCAGTTACAAACTCTCATCATTAGGGAACCCTGTGTACTTGATTTGTCAGAGGTACTATGCAGAATAATGAATATAAAGTCACTTATAGAGCTAAACATAGACGCACCAAAGATACAATCATTAAACCAATCAAACTGCTTCATCTTAAACACCAACGAAAGTGTGACACCTGTTTTTAACAATCTAGCATTATCTGACTTATCATTTGGTGAAATAACACATATAGAGGAAGGTGCACTGGCTTGGCTCCAGAACCTCACAAGGTTAACAGGGGCTTTCAGCCAGGAAGTTCTACTGCACCTTCCCCTGTCTGGGATTCAGCAAATCCAGTACTTCAGTTACTTTGGTAGCAATGAAATAGATATTGAAAGTATCTGTAATCTAGTGTTTTTGCTTTCAATCAAGAAAATATATTTATACAATGTCAATACAAGCAGCCTCTCTATGTCCAGTGTTGAACTGTGCATTGGGCTAGAATATATGTATTTACGTGGACCTGGCTTTTTCCGTTCTACTCCATATTTGGAATGGCATTTTATTTCCAGTCTCAAAAACCTTAACCAATTAAAAATAGACGGCCTGAACGATAACAGACTTGATATTTGCTCCTTCCAAAAACAACCAATCACATGGTTAACAAAACTGACTTTAGAGTTGAACAATATACACATGCTTTTTGCAAAACAATTTAGCTGTCTTGTTAACTTGCAGTATTTGGATTTAGCAGATAATTCAATTTCAAACATTGATGACTTTGCTTTCCTGGGGTTGACAAATCTGGAATCCTTAGACATTGGAATAAATAATATTACACAGATAACTACAAACACATGTTTTGGTTTACAACTGAAAAAACTGACTTTAAGGTTGAACAAGCTACACATGCTTTTTGCTAAACAATTTAGCTGTCTTGTTGAGCTGCAGTATCTGGATTTAACACAGAATTTAATTTCAAACATTGAAGACTTTGCTTTCCTGGGGTTGACAAATCTGGAGTCCTTAGACATTACAATAAATAAGATAACACAGATAAATGCAAACACATTTTTTGGTTTACATAGTTTGACATCGTTAGACCTCAGGAACAATCCACTTATTCACAACATTGAGGCAATGTCTTTCACACACCTCACGTCTCTTAGACAAGTGTTTCTCGGGCAAGTGAAAAATCCACTAACAGAACCTGTGATTAAGCTGAATCTGACACTTATATTTGGTGGCATTCTGAGTCAGCTGACTCATCTGTACATTAGTTCAGCTATGAGGCCAATGCAGTTGACTATCGGCAGTAACATCACATCTAAACAGAACCTGAGTCTCCAGCTCAAAGGCCAGACGGTGTCATTTGAGGACTGTGACAGACCTTTCTTTCAGTCTGTAACCCATCTTCATGCTGATGCCGAAGAATTCCTTTGTGGATCTGAATTCATGGGAAAGTACTTCACGTCTGTGGAGACATTTGACTACAGATCTAAGCTTACAGCTAAAAGGGTTGATTTAACATCAATTAATCAGCTGATTCACCTGAGGAGACTGACTCTACGACAGGTGGATCTTTTAACACAGCGTTCTGCCGACATCATTTTTCACAACTTGACCAAACTGGAGGTTCTGGAACTTGACAACTGCAGGATTTATTCTTTGGAGGGGAGTTTAACTAAAGACTTTAAATCTTTGAAAAGAGGATATTTGCATATAGAGAACGTTTATAATGTATTCTACAGCTTTACTGAACCTCTCTCTAGTCTTAAGCATTTGACATTTAATAATTTACAGATGTTTTGCAGTTGTGACAATGCTTGGCTCATTACATGGGCAAAGGGGTGCAGGCAGGTTGACGTGATCATGCTTAGTCCGTATGCTAAAACCGGTATGTATGCTTTGGAGGACTTGATATGCTTGTCGGACAATGGACTAGACACACCTAATTTTGTCAAGTACACAGAAGCCAACTGCACAACAGAGGTGGGCTTTGTGCTCTTTGCTGCGACTGGCCTGGGAGTCCTGTTCTTCATGCTGGTGGTGTTGGTCCATAACCTGGCCGGTCCCTACCTCCTCCCCCTCTACCACATCACCCTTGGCTGGCTGTCGGAGGCCATGCGATCCAACACCACGGGGCGCTACCACTACAATGCGTTTGTCTCCTATAGCGGGAAGGACGAGTGCTGGGTGGTGGAGGAGCTGCTACCCAACCTGGAGCAGAGAGGTCCTCCTTTCCTGCGCCTATGTCTGCACAGCAGGGACTTCCAGCTGGGGAAGGACATTGTGGAGAACATTACAGACAGCCTCTACCGGAGCCGACACACCCTCTGCCTAGTCAGCCGCCACTACCTGCGCAGTAACTGGTGCTCCCTGGAGATGAAGCTGGCCACCTCCAGGCTGCAGGTGGAGCAAAGGGACATCCTCTTCCTGGTCTTCCTGGAGAAGATCCCCCCTCGCCGGCTGTCTGCCCACCACAGGCTGGCTCGCCTGGTGAAGACCAGGACCTATCTGGACTGGCCCCAAGACCCCAATCAGCACCAGGCTTTCTGGGACAGACTGTGGGCTAAACTGAAACCTCCGACTGAAGCATGAGATCAGAGGTTGATGTTGAACCTTGTGGACTGAAGCATGACATCAGCGGTTGATATTGAACCTTGTGGACTGAAATGTGACATCATAAGATGATGTAGAACCTTGTGGACTGACATGTGACACCAGAGGTTGATGTAGAACCTTGTGGACTGAAATGTGACATCAGAGGTTGATGTAGAACCGTGTGTTATTGCAGATGTAATGTTGACACATATGCTGAGGTGTTGAATTTGTTGTTAAAAGTCCTCTGTACAAAATGTCTACCACTGTTTGAGATTTGTTTTGTCAATTCCTTTTAAATGCTCTGTCTGGAGTGTACTTTTTGTGATTCATCTGAAATTACTTATAATAATCTTATTTAAATTGCTCATAAAAAAGCAAAAACATTTTTTAAATTCCCAACATTTTATCAGATCCTATTTGTATATTTGAACACCTAATTGCTAACACATATCTTTGTTTGTATATTTGTTGCTAAGAGGAACTGAAAAAGGGTGTGATTTAGCGAATTTCGGTTGTATTTCAGACAACAACTACTGTGTACTGCTGTGAATGACAATACATAAATGACCAATGACCATGAAGCAGTTATTAATGACTATACATGAATGACCACGATGCAGTTATTTTATTTGAACATCGATCGAAGAGTTTTCTACAGAAATGTAGTTACTATTTGTTTACCAAAATGTAGTTGCTAATTGTTTAGCTAAATGTAGTCGCTAGTTGTTTAACCAAATTTAGTTGCAAATGTTTTAACTATTAGCTATTAGCTATTTGTTTACCAAAATGTAGTTGTTAATTGTTTGACTAAATGTAGTTGCTAGTTTTTTAATTAAATGTGTTGTTAGTTGTTTAACTAAAATGTAGTTGCTAGTTGTTTAACTAAATCATGTTGGTATTTGTTTAAATAAATGTGTTGCTAGTTGTTCAACTAATTGTAGTTGCTAGTTGTTTAACTAAAGGTAGTTGCTAGTTGTTTAACTTTTTGTAGATGCTAGTTGTTTAACTAAAGGTAGTTGCTAGTTGTTTAACTAAAGGTAGTTGCTAGTTGTTTAACTAAAATGTAGTTGCTAGTTGTTTAACTAAATCATGTTGGTATTTGTTTAACTAAATGTGTTGCTAGTTGTTCAACTAATTGTAGTTGCTAGTTGTTTAACTAAAGGTAGTTGCTAGTTGTTTAACTTTTTGTAGATGCTAGTTGTTTAACTATATGTAGTTGCTAGTTGTTGAACAACATGCTGTTGCTAGTTGTATAACTAAATCTAGTTGCTAGTTGTTTAACTAAATGTGTTGCTAGTTGTTTAATTAAATGCAGTTGCTATTTCTTTAACCAATTGTCATTTCTAGTTGTTTACCTAAATGTAGTTGCTAGGTTTTGAACTAAATGTGTTGCTAGTTGTTTCACTAAATGTGTTGCTAGTTGTATACCTAAAGGTGTTGCTTGAGTGTAGCCTGCATATGGTTCATGACACATATATTTGATACATTTCTTCACTCATGGGCGTGGGGAGGTGTACCCCTTTCTGGACAATGAAGTAATTTCTGTGCAATATTTGAGGTAAAATTTTTCATTATTGTTTATACTTTTGATATAGTCATTCATCCGAAATGTTGGAAACTGTCTTCTGTTTCTGTTTTTAAATAAAAAGCGTCCCTGCATTAGAATTACTTAATGTATTGTTATATTCTAGAATGCCTCCATATTCTCTATTCCATATGTTCTTAGATCTGACACATGCAGAACAGATAACTGTCCCTAACTGAGGTCAGCTTTCAACAGCTTGACCAGGCTATCAATGCTCTGACTACAGTAGACCACAGAGTAAGCCTGATATGTCTGTCTAACCTCCATTATCATGTTGTCTGATCAGTTCTATCCACAGATAAGCATCATCCCTCCAGCTAAAGGTTAGGTCTTCACCAGTGGTAACCTTGCCTGAGACCTGAAGAATTATCCTACTAGAGTCCTAGGCTTGAGTTCTGTTTTATTTCATCTTTATTTTACCAGTTAACCTCTAACGAGTCACAAACCCGGATCCGGGATCCCCCCATCAAAAAAGCTGACTAGCATAGCCTAGCCTAAAGCTACAGGGATATCATATAATAAAATGTTCATGAAATCACAAGTCCAAGACACCAAATGAAAGATACAGATCTTGTGAATCCAGCCATAATTTCCGATTTTTTAAATGTTTTACAGGGAAGACACAATATGTATTTCTATTAGCTAACCACCATAGCAAAAGACACAATTTTTTTTCCTCCACCATTTTTTCCTGCATAGGTAGCCATCACTAATTCGACCAAATAAAGATATAAATAGTCACTAACCAAGAAAAAACTTCATCAGATGACAGTCTGATAACATATTTATTGTATAGCATATGTTTTGTTAGAAAAATGTGCATATTTCAGGTATAAATCACAGTTCTACATTGCAGCTGCAATCTGAAATAGCGTCGATGCAGGCAGAATAATTACAGAGACCAACGTCAAATAGCTAATTACTCATCATAAAACATTTCTGAAAAATACACAGCGTACAGCAAATGAAAGCCCAACATCTTGTGAATCCAGCCAATATGTCAGGTTTTTTAAGTGTTTTACAGCGAAAACACAATATAGCATTATATTAGCTTACCACAATAGCCAGAAACACAACCGCATTTACCAGCAGCAAAGGTTAGCGATCGTAACAATCCAGCAAAAGATATATAATTTGACTAACCTTGATAAACTTCATCAGATGACAGTCCTGTAACATCATATTACACAATGCATATAGGTTTTGTTCGAAAATGTGCATATTTAGCAGCACAAATCGTGGTTATACAATGTGATCAGTAGCAACATTTCAGGCATTCTGGCCGGCGCCATCTTGGAGAGGCACCTAATCTAATCGATAAATAATCGTAAACTTGACTAAAAAATACAGGTTGGACAGCAAATGAAAGATGCATTAGTTATTAATGCAACCGCTGTGTTAGATTAAAAAAAATTACGTTAATAGACATACAGTGTGCGTTACAGCCAGACCAGTGCCGAAATTAATGGCGGACAAATCCTTTTACATTTTTCCACATAAATACGAATTAACATCATAAATAGCTCTTACTTTTGGACGAGCTTCCATCAGAATCTTGGGCAAGTTGTCCTTTGTCCAAAAGAATCGTTGCTCGGTTGTAAAACGTCCTCTTCAACTTTGGAAATAGCAGCTAACATTAGCTATGTGGCGCAGACATGCCCAAATCTTCAAAACGCAATACTAAGGAAAATCCGAAAATCGCAATATACTCGCATAAACTGATATAACTCGGTTTAAAATAACTTCGTTATGATGTGTCTAACACCTATATCGAATTAAATCACAGACGGATATATCTAAGGCCGATAACTTGAGCTTTTCCGAACGCCATTCTGAGGTCCTGCTTTGCGCAATGACGAACAATGAAAAGAGTGCACCCCCCATGCCATGGGCTTTTATAAGGTCTGAGATCTGCCTAGAAACTCCATTCCAATTCTCATTGGTTACTGACATCCAGGGGAAGGCGCGTGCAGTTCATGTCGACCCATAGGATACATACAGAGTTTTAAACTGATCCTAGAACAGGGTCAACATTTTCAGATTTTGCAGTACCTGTCAGGAATTTCGCTGCCAAACGAGTTCTGTTTCACTCAGAGAAATAATTCAAACGGTTTTAGAAACTAGAGATTGTTTTCTATCCAATAGTAATAATAATATGCATATTGTACGAGCAAGAATTGAGTACGAGGCAGTTTAATTTGGGAACG
Organism: Salvelinus fontinalis; assembly: GCF_029448725.1. Lineage (NCBI taxonomy): Eukaryota > Metazoa > Chordata > Actinopteri > Salmoniformes > Salmonidae > Salvelinus > Salvelinus fontinalis. The sequence continues at coordinate 99,636,213 of NC_074666.1, forward strand.
ATAAATGTCCAAGTTGAAACAGCACCCCCTATAGTGACAAGAAGTTTAAGTTGACAGAGAACACATCATTATTTACAGCAACGACCTGGGGAATAGTTACAGGGGAGAGGAGGGATGAGCCAAAGCTGGGGAGAGTTAGATGGTCATGACGGTATGAGGTCCAGATATGAAATGTAGCCAGGACACCGGGGTTAACACCTCTACTCTTATGATAAGTGCCATGGGATCTTTAGTGACCACAGAGACTCAAGACACCAATTTAACATCCCATCCAGAAGTTGCCACCGTATACAGGGCAATGTCCCCAATCACAGCCCTGGGGTTTTGTGGTATTTTATTTAGACCAGAGGAAATGGTACCTCCTACTGGCCCTCCAACACCATTTCCAGCAGCATCTCATCTCCCATTCAGGGACCGACTGGGACCGACTGGGACCATCCCTGCTGAGCTTCAGAAACAAGCCGGCAGTGGGATGCAGGGCGGTATTCTACTGGCAGCAAATGAAGGAGTGGACTAACAAGAGAAGGAGCGGGCTAACAACAACAGTGGGTGACAGAGCATCTTTATAGGTCAAAGGTCAAGGCCTCCCCAGGTCTTCTGAACAGGTCAATGTAGGAGTAGGTGAAGGTCCCATACAGACAGCAGACAGACTAGTCTATAATCCCACAGGGGTCCCAGTCATTATCAAGCTGACTATGGGCTCCATAGAGAGCAGGGGGGTACACAAACATGACATTGTCACAGGGAAAGCCAGGGGGGAGGAGACTGGAGATGTCTGAGCTTCCTGGTTGGGTGGGGTTACAGAGATGAGGGGGCGGAAGAAGAATCACAAGACTTCTGCTGTGTTTTCAGCCACACAATGTAGCTCTGTCATACTGTACATTCCTATAGAGTGGAACAGATTGGTTTTAGTGAGTACAGTAGGATATCTAACCAGAGTAGAACAGATTGGTTTTAGTGAGTACAGTAGGATATCTAACCAGAGTAGAACAGATTGGTTTTAGTGAGTACAGTAGGATATGTAACCAGAGTAGAACAGATTGGTTTTAGTGAATACAGTAGGATATCTAACCAGAGTAGAACAGATTGGTTTTAGTGAATACAGTAGGATATCTAACCAGAGTAGAACAGATTGGTTTTAGTGAGTACAGTAGGATATCTAACCAGAGTAGAACAGATTGGTTTTAGTGAGTACAGTAGGATATCTAACCAGAGTAGAACAGATTGGTTTTAGTGAGTACAGTAGGATATCTAACCAGAGTAGAACAGATTGGTTTTAGTGAATACAGTAGGATATCTAACCAGAGTAGAACAGATTGGTTTTAGTGAGTACAGTAGGATATCTAACCAGAGTAGAACAGATTGGTTTTAGTGAGTACAGTAGGATATCTAACCAGAGTGGAACAGATTGGTTTTAGTGAATACAGTAGGATATCTAACTAGAGTAGAACAGATTGGTTTTAGTGAGTACAGTAGGATATCTAACCAGAGTAGAACATATTGGTTTTAGTGAGTACAGTAGGATATCGAACCAGAGTAGAACAGATTGGTTTTAGTGAATACAGTAGGATATCTAACCAGAGTAGAACAGATTGGTTTTAGTGAGTACAGTAGGATATCTAACCAGAGTGGAACAGATTGGTTTTAGTGAATACAGTAGGATATCTAACTAGAGTAGAACAGATTGGTTTTAGTGAGTACAGTGGGATATCTAACTAGAGTAGAACAGTTACCTTTTAGTGAGTACAGTAGGATATCTAACCAGAGTAGAACATATTGGTTTTAGTGAATACAGTAGGATATCTAACTAGAGTAGAACAGATTGGTTTTAGTGAGTACAGTAGGATATCTAACCAGAGTAGAACAGATTGGTTTTAGTGAGTACAGTAGGATATCTAACCAGAGTAGAACAGATTGGTTTTAGTGAATACAGTAGGATATCTAACCAGCGTAGAACAGATTGGTTTTAGTGAATACAGTAGGATATCTAACCAGAGTAGAACAGATTGGTTTTAGTGAGTACAGTAGGATATCTAACCAGAGTAGAACAGATTGCTTTTAGTGAGTACAGAAGGATATTTAACCAGAATAGAACAGATTGGTTTTAGTGAATACAGTAGGATATCTAACCAGAGTAGAACAGATTGGTTTTAGTGAATACAGTAGGATATCTAACCAGCGTAGAACAGATTGGTTTTAGTGAATACAGTAGGATATCTAACCAGAGTAGAACAGATTGGTTTTAGTGAATACAGTAGGATATCTAACCAGAGTAGAACAGATTGCTTTTAGTGAGTACAGAAGGATATTTAACCAGAATAGAACAGATTGGTTTTAGTGAATACAGTAGGATATCTAACCAGAGTAGAACAGATTGGTTTTAGTGAATACAGTAGGATATCTAACCAGAGTAGAACAGATTGGTTTTAGTGAATACAGTAGGATATCTAACCAGAGTAGAACAGATTGGTTTTAGTGAATACAGTAGGATATCTAACCAGAGTAGAACAGATTGGTTTTAGTGAATACAGTAGGATATCTAACCAGAGTAGAACAGATTGGTTTTAGTGAATACAGTAGGATATCTAACCAGAGTAGAACAGATTGGTTTTAGTGAATACAGTAGGATATCTAACCAGAGTAGAACAGATTGGTTTTAGTGAATACAGTAGGATATCTAACCAGAGTGGGTATTCAATGCATGAAGCCCCACAGTAGAAATGTCATTATAGAGGCTCTGAAGAGGACTACAGCCCCAGAGTAATAATGTCATTACAGATGCATGTCACAGGACTCTGAAGAGGACTACATATCAAGATAATGGTGACATACTGTAAGACAACAGAGGTACAGCAAACAGTCATGGTAGTTGTGGGACTGAGAACACAGAATAATATTAGTAATGGAACTGCCTTTACTGGTGTACACACACTCTGTCTCCTCCGTTTTCACATGCGGTGTGTGTGTGTTAATTTGTTTTATTTTATTTCTTAACTAGGCAAGTCAGTCTTATTTACAATGGACTCCCAATCACGACCGGATGTGATACAGCCTGGATGTTTTCGTGTGTGTGTGAGTGTGCAGTATTTTCAATGCTCAGATGATTTCAAAGAACATCCTCTATTTACAGCTTTCCTGTAGCTTTCCTGTAATGCTCTATTTATGTTGAAATTAATAAAAATCTGTTGAAATAATGTGTGTTCCGTATGTGGGAAGCTGATTTTAATCAGCGATGGGGATGGCAACACATTGGAAAGAAGAAGAAGAAATCGGAAAACTTTCCAACTTAAGGACCATGTTGAGTACCATATGTGAAGTCCACTAAGCTCATTTGGCAAAGCCCACAGCCCCCAGCTCTCAGCCCCCAGACCTCAACCCTCAGCCTCCAACCCTCAGCCCTCAGCCCTTATCCCTCAGCCTCCAGCCCTCAAACCTTAGCCCTCAGACCTCAGCCCTCATCCCCCAGTCCTCAACCCTCAGCCCTTAGCCCTCAGACCTCAGCCCTCAGCCCCCAGCCCTCAGCCCCCAGCCCTCAACCCTCAGCCCTTAGCCCTCAGCCCCCAGCCCTCAGCCCTCAACCCTCAACCCTCAGCCCTTAGCCCTCAGCCCCCAGCCCTCAACCCTCAGCCCTTAGCCCTCAGCCCCCAGCCCTCAGCCCTCAGCCCCCAGCCCTCAGCCCTCAACCCTCAACCCTCAGCCCTTAGCCCTCAGCCCCCAGCCCTCAACCCTCAGCCCTTAGCCCTCAGCCCTCAGCCCCCAGCCCCCAGCCCTTAGCCCTCAGCCCCCAGCCCCCAGCCCTCAGCCCCCAGCCCTCAATCCTCAGCTCTCAGCCCTCCCTCAGCCCTTAGCCCTCAGCCCTCAGCCCCCAGCCCCCAGCCCTTAGCCCTCAGCCCCCAGCCCTCAGCCCCCAGCCCTCAGCCCCCAGCCCTCAGCCCTCAACCCTCAACCCTCAACCCTCAGCCCTCAGCCCTCAGCCATCAGCCCCCATCCCCCAATCCTCAGCTCTCAGCCCTCCCTCAGCCCTTAGCCCAACCCTGGCATGACTTCCATTAAACAGGAAGGAATCCCAAAGTACATTATTCACTTTGAGATTCCTTCCTGTTTAAGGAGTGCAGCCATACAGCTGTAATAACTGAGATTCCTTCCTGTTTAAGGAGTGCAGCCATACAGCTGTAATAACTGAGATTCCTTCCTGTTTAAGGAGTGCAGCCATACAGCTGTAATAACTGAGATTCCTTCCTGTTTAAGGAGCGCAGCCATACAGCTGTAATAACTGAGATTCCTTCCTGTTTAAGGAGTGCAGCCATACAGCTGTAATAACTAAGATTCCTTCCTGTTTAAGGAGTGTAGCCATACAGCTGTAATAACTGAGATTCCTTCCTGTTTAAGGAGTGCAGCCATACAGCTGTAATAACTGAGATTCCTTTCTGTTTAAGGAGTGCAGCCATACAGCTGTAATAACTGAGATTCCTTCCTGTTTAAGGAGTGTAGCCATACAACTGTAATAACTGAGATTCCTTCCTGTTTAAGGAGTGCAGCCATACAGCTGTAATAACTGAGATTCCTTCCTGTTTAAGGAGTGCAGCCATACAGCTGTAATAACTGAGATTCCATCCTGTTTAAGGAGTGCAGCCATACAGCTGTAAAAACTGAGATTCCTTCCTGTTATAAGGAGTGCAGCCATACAGCTGTAATAACTGAGATTCCTTCCTGTTTTAGGAGTGCAGCCATACAGCTGTAATAACTGAGATTCCTTCCTGTTTAAGGAGTGCAGCCATACAGCTGTAATAACTGAGATTCCTTCCTGTTTAAGGAGTGCAGCCATACAGCGGTAATAACTGAGATTCCTTCCTGTTTAAGGAGTGCAGCCATACAGCTGTAATAACTGAGATTCCTACCTGTTTAAGGAGTGCAGCCATACAGCTGTAATAACTGAGATTCCTTCCTGTTTAAGGAGTGCAGCCATACAGCTGTAATAACTGAGATTCCTTCCTGTTTAAGGAGTGCAGCCATACAGCTGTAATAACTGAGATTCCTTCCTGTCTAAGGAGTGCAGCCATACAGCTGTAATAACTGAGATTCCTTCCTGTTTAAGGAGTGCAGCCATACAGCTGTAATAACTGAGATTCCTTCCTGTTTAAGGAGTGCAGCCATACAGCTGTAATAACTGAGATTCCTTCCTGTTTAAGGAGTGCAGCCATACAGCTGTAATAACTGAGATTCCTTCCTGTTTAAGGAGTGCAGCCATACAGCTGTAATAACTGAGATTCCTTCCTGTTTAAGGAGTGCAGCCATACAGCTGTAATAACTGAGATTCCTTCCTGTTTAAGGAGTGCAGCCATACAGCTGTAATAACTGAGATTCCTTCCTGTTTAAGGAGTGCAGCCATACAGCTGTAATAACTGAGATTCCTTCCTGTTTAAGGAGTGCAGCCATACAGCTGTAATAACTGAGATTCCTTCCTGTTTAAGGAAGTGTAGCCATACAGCTGTAATAACTGAGATTCCTTCCTGTTTAAGGAGTGCAGCCATACAGCTGTAATAACTGAGATTCCTTCCTGTTTAAGGAGTGTAGCCATACAGCTGTAATAACTGAGATTCCTTCCTGTTTAAGGAGTGTAGCCATACAGCTGTAATAACTGAGATTCCTTCCTGTTTAAGGAGTGCAGCCATACAGCTGTAATAACTGAGATTCCTTCCTGTTTAAGTAGTGCAGCCATACAGCTGTAATAACTGAGATTCCTTCCTGTTTAAGTAGTGCAGCCATACAGCTGTAATAACTGAGATTCCTTCCTGTTTAAGGAGTGTAGCCATACAGCTGTAATAACTGAGATTCCTTCCTGTTTAAGGAGTGCAGCCATACAGCTGTAATAACTGAGATTCCTTCCTGTTTAAGGAGTGCAGCCATACAGCTGTAATAACTGAGATTCCTTCCTGTTTAAGGAGTGTAGCCATACCGCTGTAATAACTGGCTTTAGGAAGAGTTGAATAGGAGGGCTGTGAGCTAATACATGTTGTTAATTCAACGAGAACAACTTGTTGGGAACACTTTCTATTAGATGACACTTTTTCCCTCACATTAGTGGCTGTCACATGCCTTTTCTGGCAGGCTGAAGAACTGTCTGCACATCCAGGATCTACAAGGATAAAATGCTCAAACTTGACCAATGGAAAGCTGAGGTGGAGGGACTTGGTTCAACCATCCACCATGACAAAAACAATGAAAATATGGTGGGTGTTGTGTTCTCCCTGTTAGGCTAATTCACCTGCCAATCACGTATCATTCCTCCAGTGTATAACCCAGGGACTGTACATTTAAATGTTAAAACCCCCTCGGGAAGTGAAAATTCCAATCCCAAACCCTGCTGGTCCTAGACAATGGGCCTGCTGGTCCTAGACAATGGGCCTGCTGGTCCTAGACATCATCCCAATCCCAAAGTGTGCTGGTCCTAGACAATGGCAATGGTCGTGCTGGTATTAACAGGGATTAGGGCATGGCTATTCTCATTGGTTCAGCCATCAATCTTCAGTCACGTGATTCATTTAAAACCCAGAAGATTGTACATTTAAATGTTAAAACCCATGTGCCTTGTCTTCCGAGGGAGTTACAGTAACATCCCATTCCGTGCTAGTCCTAGACCATCGGCATCCCAAATGGCACCCTATTCCCTACATAGTGCACTATGGCACTACGGGCCTTTTCAAACTATACAGGGAATAGGTTGCCATTTAATGCCAATGGGCCTGATGAATGAACAAGGATTAGGATTGGGATTAGCCTTGTCAGCACATATGTGACTGACACCCCCAGCACACAACCCCCACTCAGATAAACACGGCATGGCCTTTCCTTCCAGATTAGGATTAGGCCATTTAAACAATGGCAAGGACAAAAGAGGTGGAAGACAAAAGCCCACAGCACTGGGAGACAATGTTGTATTACTGTAACACTTGAAACTGTGGATTCCTTCACCAGAGGGGGATGAAATTCTCTGTGTGAGAGAGTGAGTGATCATATCAGCCTCTCCTTGAAGAAATGCGTGTTTTTCATTTTAGAAAATGAGGGGGGGGGGGGTATAAACATTAAAAGTGGGTCATTCACCTGAGTTATTATTTTTTCTATTATCTTTCCATTTACTTAAGATTCACCAGCTGATGAGTGAACGAGGTCTGGAAAGATAACAGTCCTTTACTCTGTCTGGCTGATCAGTAAGATGAGGAGGTTTGGAAAGATAACAGTCCTTTACTCTGTCTGGCTGATGAATAAGATGAGGAGGTCTGGAAAGAGAACAGTCCTTTACTCTGTCTGGCTGATCAGTAAGATGAGGGGGTCTGGAAAGAGAACAGTCCTTTACTCTGTCTGGCTGATCAGTAAGATGAGGGGGTCTGGAAAGAGAACAGTCCTTTACTCTGTCTGGCTGATCCGTAAGATGAGGAGGTCTGGAAAGAGAACAGTCCTTTACTCTGTCTGGCTGATGAATAAGATGAGGAGGTCTGGAAAGATAACAGTCCTTTACTCTGTCTGGCTGATCAGTAAGATGAGGGGGTCTGGAAAGATAACAGTCCTTTACTCTGTCTGGCTGATCAGTAAGATGAGGGGGTCTGGAAAGATAACAGTCCTTTACTCTGTCTGGCTGATGAATAAGATGAGGAGGTCTGGAAAGATAACAGTCCTTTACTCTGTCTGGCTGATCAGTAAGATGAGGAGGTCTGGAAAGAGAACAGTCCTTTACTCTGTCTGGCTGATCAGTAAGATGAGGAGGTCTGGAAAGATAACAGTCCTTTACTCTGTCTGGCTGATCAGTAAGATGAGGAGGTCTGGAAAGAGAACAGTCCTTTACTCTGTCTGGCTGATCAGTAAGATGAGGAGGTCTGGAAAGATAACAGTCCTTTACTCTGTCTGGCTGATCAGTAAGATGAGGAGGTCTGGAAAGAGAACAGTCCTTTACTCTGTCTGGCTGATCAGTAAGATGAGGGGGTCTGGAAAGAGACCAGTCCTTTACTCTGTCTGGCTGATCAGTAAGATGAGGGGGTCTGGAAAGAGAACAGTCCTTTACTCTGTCTGGCTGATCAGTAAGATGAGGGGGTCTGGAAAGAGAACAGTCCTTTACACTGTCTGGCTGATCAGTAAGATGAGGGGGTCTGGAAAGAGAACAGTCCTTTACTCTGTCTGGCTGATCAGTAAGATGAGGAGGTCTGGAAAGAGAACAGTCCTTTATAGTACATTCTGAAAGTGTTGGTTTGAGAGGGTTTTCTACACGTTCATGTCAGAAGAAAACCAGTGTTCCCTGGGCCAAGGACTCAAAACCTACAGACTGAACCATGTAATCCTGCTCTCAGCTATTTTGTTCACGCTTAAGATTGTGTAGTAGAAGTGCACATTGAAGGTCATCAGCAAGCCTTACCTAACCTGTTGAGTTGATATAGTTACAGAGCAATAGAGTAGTTCTCAAAGGGACAACGAGCGTTTATTAAACAGTTGTCAATACTTAATTCTGTTCAAGTTCTGCAGAAAACGATTACATCAAACATCTTCACCAACCCTTAACCTTACCTAACCTATTGAATCAATTGAATCAATATCTACAGATGTAGGATCTTAATTTGAGC